>NC_064927.1:307988168-308291198 GCF_023897955.1 Schistocerca gregaria
CAAAGGAATTGTCTTAAATTTCCTTGATTGTAAGAAAAAGGAATTGTTTCTATTGTGGTAATTACTATACATTTCACTCCAACTTGTTGCACATTATCTGTTATTTATTACTATTATTGTGCTGCTTTGTACGCTGTCATAGTATACTAACTACTTCCACTACATATATTTGTTCCTAGATAAAATTTGTCGATAATGTTGTATCTATATTTCAAACAGCCAGCTCAGTTTATGGAATCGATACTAAGAATAAAAAGATCTACATAAATATTCCTTATCACTTACTGTGACACAGAAGGGTGTTTACTGTTAGGAACACATTCCCAGTAACTTACTGGAAAACATAAAAATTTAGTTACCAATAAAATTTGGTTTAAGAGGAGCCTGAAAGATTTTGTAATATGTGTAAGGAAGTGTTGTAAATGGTTTTCTTTTGTGAATTCAATCTGTAATAGCTTTGGAAATTCCTTATACAGCTTAGTTCAGTCCTTTTGACATTTATGTGTGTGTGATAAGTTTACTATGAATTCTGTAATTGAAAATACATTTAATAGTCGAAACCAATAAAATTTGTTGATGGGTGCATGCCGAAATGTACATGTTAAAAAGTACCTAATTATATCTTGGTCTTGCTGATCTGTAAAATTTGTATCCATAATACAGCCCAGAACACACGAGGGGAAAAAACATATACAGATGTATAGCATGATGTACATGTAAATATTTTTGAACATCATCATTTCTGGATATGACAATCCATAAATAGTATTAGTTTCAGTTGTAATTTAGACCATGAGTGCTGTCCACAGTCTGTTAATGCTGTAAATGATAGGTTGGGCTGGATCCCAGTCTATGGTGTCAAGACATGAATGACTGAAGAAAATAACTTAGTATTTGGTTTTTGGTACCAGTATTATTTTCTTAGTGGTTTGATTACATACAGCTTAGTTAGAATTGCAGTTGAAACTATTAAAATTTGATGATAACAATTAGAAAAATGATTTTCTCATTCTTCGTTAAAATAAATCTTAAAATAGTTTATACTGCCCTCTGTAAGGGGCTTTTTGAAATAGCCTACTAGCTACAAAGTCATTGAAATTTATGGGAAATGTGATACACTTGGTGTCATCCATATGTCAGTCCTCTTCATACATGAGTGAAACCAACAACCATCCTGGTTAATTATGAGGCCTAGCTCTTTGTCGTCCATATGACAGTCCTCTTTATACATGAGTGGCACCAACAGCCACCCCGGTTAATTATGAGTCCCAGAATTTTCTTTCCACATTACCAAATTGTGAAGGGCTACCAAAACAAATACAAAGGTGCACCTGTTCAGTAACCTAGGTAAAAAGGCAGTAGTCTCATATCTCAAACAGGAACTCAAAGCATTTAGCATTTTGGAGGCACATATGTACATGAATAATTAACCATATGAAAAACAAAGATTCCAAGACTTACCAAGCAGGAAAGCGCCAGTAGACATGCACAATAAATAAAACACACACACACAGAATTTCTAGCTTTCGCAACCGACGGTTGCTTCTTCAGGAAAGAGGGAAGGAGAGGGAAAGACGAAAGAATGTGGGTTTTAAGGGAGGAGTCATTCCAATCCCGGGAGCGGAAAGACTTACCTTAGGAGGAAAAAAGGACAGGTGTACACTCGCGCACCACACACATATATCCATCCGTACATACACAGACACAAGCAGACATTTAAAACCCACATCCTTTCATCTTTCCCTCTCCTTCCCTCTTTCCTGAAGAAGCAACCGTCGATTGCGAAAGCTTGAAATTCTGTGTGTGTTTTATTTATTGTGCCTGTCTACCGGCGCTTTCCTGCTTGGTAAGTCTTGGAATCTTTGTTTTTAATAAATTTTTCCCATGTGGAAGTTTCCTTCTATTTTATTTACATGAATAATTAACCAAGTACAGCATAGATATTCACTTAGCAGATTAGTTCATTATGGGAGGTATCATTCATAGCATAAAGGCTCTGTAAAGAAACTGTTGAAGGAACAATGACTAATGCACATTAGGTTCAAACAAGTTCTAGGGTTGTAGATAGATTGATGCTAAAGGAAATGCTTTTAACTGACAAAAGGGCAATGCATGAAGCCTTCAATGCTTGCGATGACAGTCTTATCATAATACTTCTTACAAAATCCTGGTCCTATAAAAAGTCTGTTAGTGGCACCAAAGTTATGGCCGGACATCTGCAGATGACAGTAACTGAAATTGAGGGTAGCAGATCAAAAGCAGAAATCTGTCTTCACAAAAAAATATCCAGGAATACGACCACAATTCCTCACACAACAGCAAAGATGAATGACATAGACATTACTTTAAGTGGTGCTGAGAAATAGCTAAAAGTTCTAAAATTGAACAAAGCTCCAGGGCCCAGTGAATTCCTAGTCAGACTGCATACAGAGTTGTATCTGAACTATCCTCTCTTTTTAATCGAAATATATCATAGATCCCTTGAACAAAAGGTTTTACCAAGTAGTACGAAAAAAGCAGATGTGACATCCATCTACAGGAAGGGCAGCGAAAGCGATCCACATAACTACTGCCTAGTATCTTTGACATCCATCTGATGCAGAATCTTAGAACATATTCTGCACTCAAACATAATGAAATATCTCCATGTCATTGAGCATCAGTCATGTGAAACGGAACTCTTGCAGTACAATCATATAAGATATCAAATGAAATTTGTCACCTAATTGTGGATATTGCCATAAGAAGGTTGCAGTATGTTATCTTGAATAGAGTGCCATTGACAGATGTGGAATTAACTTAAAGCATGCCCCAGGGAAGTGTGTTATGACCCTTACTTATATGCTATTTAACGTCCTGGCATACACTATTAATAGTAACCTCAGAGGAGATGATTAGTTATCTAAAGGTAGGTATAGTCTGAAAATAGCTGTGCAAGTGCTCAGTCAGACCTTGAAAAATTTCAAAGTGATCAAAGATAGGCAAGTTGCATGAAATGTTCAGAATGTAAAGTAGCATCCCATGACTGAAATATCAATGATTCGCAGGTGGAAACAGTCATCTCGTTCATATAGATGGCTGTAACAATTTACATGGATATGAAATGGAACCGAACTATCAGTTTAATAAGTCACAGCTGCAAAATACTAACGCGAATTCTTTACAGACGAATGGAAAAACTGGTAGATGCGGACCTCGGGGAGGATCAGTTTGGATTCCGTCGAAATGTTGGAACACGTGAGGCAATACTGACCTTACGACTTATCTTAGAAGAAAGATTAAGAAAAGGCAAACCTACGTTTCTAGCATTTGTAGACTTAGAGAAAGCTTTTGACAATGTTGACTGGAATACTCTTTTTCAAATTCTAAAGGTGGCAGGGGTAAAATACAGGGAGCGAAAGGCTATTTACAATTTGTACAGAAACCAGATGGCAGTCATAAGAGTCGAGGGGCATGAAAGGGAAGCGGTGGTTGGCAAAGGAGTGAGACAGGGTTGTAGCCTCTCCCCGATGTTATTCAATCTGTATATTGAGCAAGCAGTAAAGGAAACAAAAGAAAAATTTGGAGTAGGTATTAAAATTCATGGAGACGAAGTAAAAACTTTGAGGTTCGCCGATGACATTGTAATTCTGTCAGAGACGGCAAAGGACTTGGAAGAGCAGTTGAACGGAATGGACAGTGTCTTGAAAGGAGGATATAAGATGAACATCAACAAAAGCAAAACGAGGATAATGGAATGTAGTCAAATTAAATCGGGTGATGCTGAGGGAATTAGATTAGGAAATGAGACACTTAAAGTAGTAAAGGAGTTTTGCTATTTAGGAAGTAAAATAACTGATGATGGTCGAAGTAGAGAGGATAGAAAATGTAGACTGGCAATGGCAAGGAAAGCGTTTCTGAAGAAGAGAAATTTGTTAACATCGAATATAGATTTAAGTGTCAGGAAGTCATTTCTGAAAATATTTGTTTGGAGTGTAGCCATGTATGGAAGTGAAACATGGACGATAACTAGTTTGGACAAGAAGAGAATAGAAGCTTTCGAAATGTGGTGCTACAGAAGAATACTGAAGATAAGGTGGATAGATCACGTAACTAATGAGGAGGTATTGAATAGGATTGGGGAGAAGAGAAGTTTGTGGCACAACTTGACTAGAAGAAGGGATCGGTTGGTAGGACATGTTTTGAGGCATCAAGGGATCACAAATTTAGCATTGGAGGGCAGTGTGGAGGGTAAAAATCGTAGAGGGAGACCGAGAGATGAGTACACTAAGCAGATTCAGAAGGATGTAGGTTGCAGTAGGTACTGGGAGATGAAGAAGCTTGCACAGGATAGAGTAGCATGGAGAGCTGCATCAAACCAGTCTCAGGACTGAAGACCACAACAACAATGAAATGGAATGATCCCATAGGATCACTCGTAGGTAAAGCCGATGATGGACTTCAGTTTGTTGGTAGGATAGTGAAAAAATGCAATGCACCTAGAAAGCAGGTTGCGTTCAAAACACTTGTACGACTGCTCCTAGAATGTTGCCATGTTTGTGAGACCCAAGTCTGATATGACTAATGAGGGATATTAAACATGTACAAAAAAGGGCAGCAGTAATGGTGACTAGTGTGTTTGATCCATGGTAGATGTCACTGAGATGCTCCATGAAGGCCACTTACTAAGTTTCAAGAAACAGTAGTAATTGAAGAAACAAGGAATTATAGTACAATTTCCTACAGATCACTCTCACTGGGACACTAATGTGTGGTATAATGATAAGCACCCTCTGCCTTTTACAACATGATAGTTTTAGTTTGCAGAGTATATATTTAGATTTAGACAGCATAATTACAATTTTATGTGTATATTAGTTTCTTTACTTCATTCATTCATGTTTCTCATCATTTAATCTGTAATTTGTTAACAACTTACGAAAAAAAATATGTATAATGTGATACATGTATTCTGTTTATAGCATATACTGATTCCAGTTAAGTCAAAATGAGAATACCACATACTGTCCCAAAGAATGCATATGAGGTGTATAAACCCTCCAGGACAACTTTGAATCTTGTTGGCGAGGATGCAAGACCAATCAAAGCTGAAAATATCACTTGGGATGAAGATATACCTCCAACTCTAGTTACATTGTGTGTACAGAGCCTTGTACAGTCATTCAAAGGTAAATTTCTTTTCCTCTCTTTGAATTTTTGGATATTAAACTTGATGATGATAAAGAGGAAAGGAAATGACTAGTATTGGTGAGGATACTCTCTGCCACACACTCTATAGTGGCTTGTAGGGTATATGTGTAGAT
Organism: Schistocerca gregaria; assembly: GCF_023897955.1. NCBI lineage: Eukaryota > Metazoa > Arthropoda > Insecta > Orthoptera > Acrididae > Schistocerca > Schistocerca gregaria. The sequence goes on from NC_064927.1 coordinate 307,993,472, forward strand.
GTAGAAGATCATCACCACCATAATCATCATATTGTACAGTTTCCTACCACTGATAGAGACTACTTAGAACACAAGGCTTTCCATCTTCTCAAGTCTTCCCACTACTCTCTATCACTACTTTGGCCCAGTCTTCTCTCTCCTGAATGTTTTCCTCCACTTCTTTTAGTCACTTGTCACTTCACTTTCATGTTGTGCCCTAGCCTTCCATCCTTATCTCAGACGTCTTTTTGGGCATCTTCTTCTCAAACGTTCTCTTCATAAGCCTATATCATTTGCATACTTTTTCCTGAATATTGTTTTCCAGGCGTTTATGTTCATAACACTTTTTATTTCTCCTCTTTTCCATTTTGCTCTCGCCTATTCAACTTCCCAAAAACTTCACTTCACACAATAGATTTGGTATATATTATGTTTAGTATATCACTTTCATACCTTTTTGAGGATTCCTTTGTTCCATATCATTCTTCTCGCACTCTTCATAAAGTTATCAGCTTGTATAATATGTTCATGTCTATTTGCCCTTTATAACATTTTCTTATATTTTACTCCACAGATAATTAAAACTTTCCATCATTTTTTGCTGCGTTCCACCCAGTTTCATGTTTACTATCTATCTTTTGTGTCCAACTTCTCACCTTTCTTTGCATTATCTTTTAGGCTACCCAGTATCATGTTTACTATAGATCTATCTTTTGTGTTCAGCTTCTTGCATTTCTTTGCATTACCTTTTAGGCCATACACTTTCACAGCTTGTTACCAAACTTGTATGTTCATCTGTCCTTCCTCATCATTGTTCCCCAACACCATCAAATCACCAGCAAACAGTGTTGCTCTCACCCTGTGTGTTATCTCTCTTGCCAGTTTTGTCATCATGGAATCTATCATCATTAAGAAAAGTAATGGAGATGGAACACTTCCTTCTTCAAGACAATTTCTCTGCTTCAGCATACCTGTTATCCCTCCTCCAACTCTCACTTTCCTTTTTAGTACCTCCAAATTTTTCTTCTGTATACAGTATTGTATTCTTTCTCTTAATTCATGAGGATCATCAGTAAATGTGTCCCATATTTGCAGTACTGCCTGAAGCCATACTGTTCTTTTAGCAGCTTTTCAGCAGCTTTCAACAGATTCATCTCTCAAGGATCTCAAAACATTTAGCTGACTGGCACATAAGAGTAATCCTAGGCTATAGTTCTTATGTCCTTTTGGCTTCCCTTCTGGAAGAAGTGCAGTTACTCCCTTCTTTCAATTTTCTGAAGTTCTCATTTCCTTCCATACTGATCTCAACTCTATGCAGCCAAGTTCATTTCCATATTTAGGTCCTCAAATACTGGTACATTTCCTCCTATTGTGTTCATCAGAGCCACCTTCAGTTCTGTTCATGTTATTTCATATGCTATCCCTCATTTATCCTCTATCTATAAGGGCATTCAAATGAGAGTGAGTCAGATGGGAAAAGATGAGTAAACAGTTTGTTATTTCAAAAATAATCACCATAACTGTTAACACATTTATTAAAAGTAATCATCATAACTGTTAATAGATTTATCCCATTATGGGACAAGATGGTCAATGCCTTCATGCAAAAATGTTTGTGATTGCCTACAGAACCATGGTTGTACACAGGTGTGCATGTCCCTGTCAGAAGCAAATTGACAGCTGTGAATTTCTTTCTTTATGGTGCCAAAAATTTGGAAATCACTTGAGATATTGGGACTGCATGGAGAGTGTGTAATAGCTTCCCAGCGAAACTTCCGCAGTGTGGTCAGAACAACCTTTGCAGCTTGCAGGCAGGCATTATTCTGCAACAGAGCGGCGTCATCCATCTGCATTCCTGAACATTTGGACTTGATGGTGCACTTCAATTAATGCACAGCAGTATGTGGACATTTTGCAAAAATTGAAGCATGCTGTCAAGTTCTAATGCCCAGAAGTGTTTGCAGATGTTATCATTTTGTTACAGAATAATGCCTGCCCACATATTGCCAAAGTTGTTTTAACTACACTAGGAAGTCCTTACACACCCTCCATACAGTCCTGATCCCTCCCAATGTAACTTCAAATTTTTGGAGCTCTGAAGAGAGACATTCATGGCTCCTGATTTGCTTCGGACAAAGATGTGCATGCCTGGGTTCAATCACAGTTCCATAGCCAACCGCAAACATTTTTCTATGAAGGTGTTGGCCATCTTATCTCACAGTGGGAAAGTGTGTTAACAACTATGGCAGTTACGTTTAAAATAATAAATAGTTGGCTTAACTTTTTTTTCCATCTCTCATTTTCATTTGACTGCCTCTTATATATCTCTGTATCCTTGCATATCTGTACCTAGACTCAGCATATCATTGTGTTCTCCACAGTTCTTTGTGGTCATCCTCCTCTTTTGAGGATTAACCAATTTTTTCATTCTCAGTCTTTCCTCTTCTATTTCTTGTCATTCCATATGCTATTTTCTTACTTCCTTTATTATGCTGTTCCATCACCATGGACTATTTTTCCATTCACTTTCTCTTTTCCACTACTTCCTTCTTTTACATCTACATCTACATCTACATCTACATCCATACTCCGAAAGCCACCTGACGGTGTGTGGCGGAGGGTACCTTGAGTACCTCTATCGGTTCTCCCTTCTATTCCAGTCTCGTATTGTTCGTGGAAAGAAGGATTGTCGGTATGCCTCTGTATGGGCTCTAATCTCTCTGATTTTATCCTCATGATTGCTTCACGAGATATACGTAGGAGGGAGCAGTATACTGCTTGACTCCTCGGTGAAGGTATGTTCTCAAAACTTCAACAAAAGCCCATACCGAGCTACTGAGCATCTCTCGTGCAGAGTCTTCCACTGGAGTTTATCTATCATCTCCGTAACGCTTTCGCGTTTACTAAATGATCCTGTAATGAAGTGTGCTGCTCTCCGTTGGATCTTCTCTATCTCTTCTATCAACCCTATCTGGTATGGATTCCACACTGCTGAACAGTATTCAAGCAGTGGGCGAACAAGCGTACTGTAACCTACTTCCTTTGTTTTCGGATTGCATTTCCTTAGATTCTTCCAATGAATCTGTTTGGCATCTGCTTTACCGACGATCAACTTTATATGATCATTCCATTGTAAATCACTCCTAATGTATGCTCCCAGATAATTTATGGAATTAACTGCTTCCAGTTGCTGACCTGCTATATTGTAGCTAAATGATAAGGGATCTATCTTTCTATGTATTCGCAGCACATTACACTTGTCTACATTGAGATTCAATTGCCATTCCCTGCACCATGCGTCGATTCACTGCAGATCCTTCTGCATTTCAGTACAATTTTCCATTGTTACAACCTCTCGATATACCACAGCTTCATCCGCAAAAAGCCTTGGTGAACTTCGGATGTCATCCACAAGGTCATTTATGTATATTGTGAATAGCAACGGTCCTACGACACTCCCCTGTGGCACACCTGAAATCACTCTTACTTCGGAAGACTTCCCTCCATTGAGATTGACATGCTGCGTTCTGTTATCTAGGAAGTCTTCAATCCAATCACACAATTAGTCTGATAGTCCATATGCTCTTACTTTGTTCATTAAACGACTGTGAAGAACTGTTTCGAATGCCTTCCGGAATTCAAGAATCACGGCATTTACCTGGGAACCCGTGTCTATGGCCCTCTGAGTCTCGTGGACGAATAGCGCAAGCTGGGTTTCACACGATCGTCTTTTTCGAAACCCATGCTGATTCCTGCAGAGTAGACTTCTAGTCTCCAGAAAAGTCATTATACTCGAACATAATACGTGTTCCAAAATTCTACAACCGATTGACGTTAGAGATATAGGTCTATAGTTCTGCGCATCTGTTCGACATCCCTTCTTGGAAACGGGGATGACCTGTGGCCTTTTCCAATCCTTTGGAATGCTACTCTGTTCTAGAGACCTACGGTACACCGCTGCAAGAAGGGGGGCAAGTTCCTTCGCGTACTCTGTGTAAAATCGAACTGGTATCCCATCAGGTCCAGCGGCCTTTTCTCATTTGAGCGATTTTAATTGTTTATCTATCCCTCTGTCATCTATTTCAATATCAACCATTTTGTCATCTGTGCGACAATCTAGAGAAGGAACTACAGTGCAGTCTTCCTCTGTGAAACAGCTTTGGAAAAAGACATTTAGTATTTCGGCCTTTAGTCTGTCATCTTCTGTTTCAGTACCATTTTGGTCACAGAGTGTCTGGACATTTTGTTTTGATCCACCTACCACTTTGACATAAGACCAAAATTTCTTAGGATTTTCTGGTGAGTCAGTACATAGAACTTTACTTTCGAATTCATTGAACACCTCTCACATATCCCTCCTCACACTACATTTCGGTTTCTAACTTGGTTGTTGTACCACAGTGGCTCTTTTCCATCTCTTACGATCTTGCTTGGCACATACTCATCTAATGCATATTGTACAATGGTTTTGAACATTTCCACTGATCCTCAACACTATCTGTACTTGAGACAAAACTTTTGTGATTACTCTGAAATCTGCTTTTTGTCACTTTTGCTAAGCAGAAAAATCTTCCTACCTTTTTTAATATTTCTATTTACGGCTGAAATCATTGATGCAGTAACTGCTTGATGATCACGATTCCCTGTTCTGCATTAACTGTTTGAAATAGTTCGGGTCTGTTTGTCACCAGAAGGTCTAATATGTTATCGCTACGAGTCAGTTCTCTGTTTAACTGCTCAAGGTAGTTTTCAGATGAAGCACTTTAAAAAATTTCACTGGATTCTTTGTCCCTGCCATTCATTATGAACGTTTGAGTTTCTCAGTCTATATCTGGCAAATTAAAATCTCCACCTAGAACTATAACGTGGTGGGGAAATCTACTCAAAATATTTTCCAAATTATCCTTCAGGTGCTCAGCCACAACAGCTGCTGAGCCTGGGGGCCTACAGAGACATCCAATTACTATGTCTGAGCCTGCTTTAACCATGACCTTCACCCAAATTATTTCACATTTCGGATCTCCGTCAATTTCCTTCGGTACTACTGCACTTCTTATCGCTATAAACACGCCTCTGCCTTCACTGTCCAGCCTGTCTCTGTGCTTTCCTTCATTGGAACCACATTGTAAATGTCTCATTCTTATTACAAAATGAGTCAAATTTACAAAGAATTTGGCAGCATTACATAGCACCCCTTCTGGCCTGGATGCATGCACTTATTCAGTTGGGAAGGGTGACATAAAGCCATAGTACCCTCTCCGGAGGCAACCTAACTCACAACCGTCGTATCTGTTACATGATATCCTTAATATTGGCACTGGGACAGAGTTAACACTAATGCTGGTCCCTCACGTGATATGTTGGTGACTTATCTGTGGGTATTTTTGGCCACAGGAGCACCTCAACATCAAGCAGACAGATCATAGAGACAAGTGCCATATGTGAACAAGCAATGTACCGTTTAAAATTGGTACCAAGATACTGTCACATGGAAGGAAATACATGAGGACAAAGGATGTTAGTGACATTATGTTGCACTGTCATAATTATCTCAATTACTGCCAGCCATGACTTGATGCCACAGCTGACTCTCCTCACACCCTGATTCCAGGAGTAAAATCATCATGCCTCCCCAGAGTCACAGTCAGTGGTCATCCAGGATAGTGCAAATCTGCCATTCATCACTGAATACAATGCAATGCTATTCATCAACAGTCTTTGCTTCCCAGTCATGGCAGCACTCCGAACATAGCTGCTTTTGTGCTGTGCTGTTGATTGCAGCCTATGAATAGGACAGTTACTCCCTAGTTTGGCTGTTGCTTGTCTCCCACTTGTGGTGCAGGGCGACAAGTACCTTACTCGTTCTTAGGTGGAAGATGGAGACATCAACGGGTTGTGATGTGGTTGGTGCACAGTATAGTGGTCCTGTGTTGTGATAGTCAGACATGGTTGACTGGGACCTTGACAGTAAGTGTGCCTGCCCTCATATTCCCATGCAGCCAACATTGGGTCTCTGGAACCTCTGAATGCTCCACAAATTAGAATATTACACCATTCAAACAGTCAGCCAAAAGAGACCAGCAATGAGACCCCTTTCAAACTCTGTTTGGTGCTGATAATGCTGTCCCGTATGATTACGTAGCAATTTCATGACTTTCATAGGGATTACTCAACATCTGATGCTTCTTATACATGCCGTGGCAAGCCTGGTAACAACATTATACATGAGCGACACTAACATACTCTGGTGGCCATTCAACTTGTCACAGAGAAAATGCAGCTGTAATCTTGGATGTACCCTCCAGTGATGTGTGTCCAGAAAAACTAAAAATATAGTTGCAACATTGATAGAAAAATAATAGTATGTGGTTAACATTTGATCAGATCAGGTCTATTTTTATATTGAGAATTGAATGAGCATAGCCATAATAACTTTAGCTCACATAATACCTCAAGTTTATAATTGTCTTTCATGATTATGTACCTCAACATTGTTTTCATTGTCAGTATTAGACAGTCAGATGCTGACTCCAATACCAGTATAATACGAAAATTAATTTCCTTTCCTCACAAACTGCTGAATTGCTGTGCTAGTAAGACATTTAACACATGATTGCTGTAATTACAGTTTATGTTGAATTGTGTAGATTGAAGGTAGTAGTCATTCCAAAAACTAGTTTTAGTTTCCGCATTTATCTGTTTGAAATTAAAATAATAAACTGAATGGTGTTAGTTAAGAATTATGGATCAAACTGTCTTCTAGTTGAGATAACATTAACAAATTTTAGATGATAACTATAAAGAATCTTGACGTCATGCAATAATTATCTCTCTCGTGAATAAAAGGAAAACATTATGGAGCAATGAACATACTGGATTTGCTAAAACAATCAAGTAAAATAGCCACTATGGACAAAGTTAATGTGTATGCACTGTTAAAAACACCTCATTTCCGGAGCTTAATACTATGTGTAATACATGGATGCATCGAACACAGCTTTTCCATATGAAATTTCAATTGTATTATAAGGTCTTTAATATTTTAAGATTGTGGAATAATAGTTCTGTTGTACATTTTTCTCCAAATACAGATAATTGTATTATGGGACTTTTTGAATAAATACTATGCCTTTTATAATTTGTTGTTATTCTTACAACATAAGTGTGAATATGTGCTAATGCAATCATAGTATGCAATTATAGTGATTTAATTATATATATCTAAAAACAAAGTTGTAAATAAAATAGAAAGAAACTTCCACATGGGAAAAATATATTAAAAACAAAGATTCCAAGACTTACCAAGCGGGAAAGTGCCGGCAGACAGGCACAATGAACAAAACACACAATCACACACACAGAATTACTAGCTTTCGCAACCGATGGTTGCTTCTTCAGGAAGGAGAGGGAAAGACGAAAGGATGTGGGTTTTAAGGGAGAGGGTAAGGAGTCATTCCAATCCCGGGAGCGGAAAGACTTCCCTTAGGGGAAAAAGGACAGGTGTACACACACACACACACACACACACACACACACACACACACACACACACACACACACACACACACATCCATCCGCACATACACAGACACAAGCAGACATATTTAAAGGCAAAGAGTCTTTGCCTTTAAATATGTCTGCTTGTGTCTGTGTATGTGCGGATGGATGTGTGTGTGTGTGTGTGTGTGTGTGTGTGTGTGTGTGTGTGTGTGTGTGTGTGTGTGTGTACACCTGTCCTTTTTCCCCTAAGGGAAGTCTTTCCGCTCCCGGGATTGGAATGACTCCTTACCCTCTCCCTTAAAACCCACATCCTTTCGTCTTTCCCTCTCCTTCCTGAAGAAGCAACCATCGGTTTCGAAAGCTAGTAATTCTGTGTGTGTGTTTGTGTGTTTTGTTCATTGTGCCTGTCTGCTGGCGCTTTCCCGCTTGGTAAGTCTTGGAATCTTTGTTTTTAATATATAAAAACAAAGTTGATGTGACTTAGCAAACAAAAGTGCTGGCAGGTCGATAGATACACAAACATACACACAAAATTCAAGCTTTCGCAACCTGTCCCATGCACCCTCCCACCACCACCTACTCCAGTCCTGTAACCCGGAAGGTGTACACGATCCAAGACAGAGCCACGTGTGAAAGCACCCACGTGATTTACGAACTGTCCTTCCTACACTGTGAAGCTTTCTATGTGGGAATGACCAGCAACAAACTGTCCATTCGGAGATGGGAACTTGCCCTTCAGTATATCCTCTCTTCTCGTTATCCGCCAGGCCTCAACCTCCGCTAATTTCAAGTTGCCGCCACTCATACCTCACCTGTCTTTCAACATCATCTTTGCCTCTGTACTTCCGCCTCGACTGACATGTCTGCCCAAACTCTTTGCCTTTACAAATGTCTGCTTGTGTCTGTGTCTGTGTATGTGCGGATGGATGTGTGTGTGTGTGTGTGTGTGTGTGTGTGTGTGTGTGTGTGTGTGTGTGTGTGTGTGTGTGTGTGTGCGAGTGTATATCTGTCCTTTTCTCCTCTTAAGGTAAGTCTTTCTGCTCCCGGGATTGGAATGACTCCTTACCCTCTGCCTTAAAACCCACATCCTTTTGTCTTTCCCTCTCCTTCCCTCTTTCCTGGAGAAGCAACCGTTGGTTGCGAAAGCTTGAATTTTGTGTGTATGTTTGGGTTTGTTTGTGAATCTATCGACCTGCCAGCGATTTTGTTTGGTAAGTCACATCAACTTTGTTTTTAGATATATTTTTCCCACGTGGAATGTTTCCCTCTATTATATAGATTTAATTATATATATATTTATATGTAGCATAAAAGTCAGATCCTATCAATTTTTTCAGTAATTCGTAACTGTTACAGACAGACCAGTACTAAATTTACTGCCACCAGAAGCACTTGACCTACTACTGGAAACATTACCAACTGATCTCCCTGTAAAACTTACTGTCCCACTGATTAGAGATGGAATTTACTGGGAAAGAAGTGCTCGTAACCGTTGGAAAAGTGTAAGTTGCATTGTTCCACTCAAATGTATTTAATTTTGCCCTCTCTACCTTGAACCATAAATGTAGGCTTTCAATATTCCACAAGGCTATTACAATAATTTTATTTCATGAATAAATGCTTCCTGAAGTTCTTCCGTAGTTGGATTTGTTTTCATTACTTTCTCAGTCGTCATTTTTCAGAAGGCCATTAAGTATTTTATTTAGTTGGCCAAATTACGTCAATAGCCTGAGGTATTACTTCATCAATGTTCCCACTCATAACTGGCATTTTTGTCTGAAAAGGATTTAATCAATATATACCAAATATAATTAAAAACTGACTTAGACTGTTTTAAGATCAGTTTTTAATAATCTTTTGCTGTAGTTACATTGAAACTACAAATAAAATTATCAGACTTATTCAGTACTTAAAAATCTGTGATGAATTTATAACTTATCTTCAGGAGTCAAAATACTGCCAATAGACCCATATAAAAGTAAAAGACACACACACAATCTTTGTTTCAGAACAAATAGTTCCTTCCATGGGTATGGGGACTGGAACTCGGTACTAGGAAAAGGAAGAGCAAAAAAAGTAGTAGAAGGGTAGAAGGGCATGAACTAGGGGAAAAGAATGAAAGGGCAGTGTCTGGTGGAATTTTTCTGCTCAGTGCATAGTTTAATGATTGTTAACATCAGGTATAATAATCATGAAGTGGGTTGTATATGTGGAATAGAGCTGGAGACATCATAACATTTGAGAAGGATTACATAATGGCAGGATGGAGATTTTGAAATCAGATTTAAACTGCAACATCTATTCATGTGCAGATATGGACTCTGACCCTAATCAGTTGCTGATAAGCTACGGATTGAAATGGGAGAAGTAGCAGTGGATAAAGAGTGTAGAGATGGGGATTGGATAAATTGAAAGAACGAGAAGTTGCTGAGAGTACCAAAGGAAGTGTCAAGCAACAATTGATTGAAATGGGGGAAATAAATACACTAGAAGACAAATGAGCAGTGGGGGATAATGCTTGTCACATCTATGGCTGTCTATCAGCCATATGTGTCTACTTGTTTGTGTAAAATGGAGAATATCTTAGACAGTTTGTCACTTGGGTACAAATTTGGTTAGTTGATTTGGATAAGGGGACCAAACAGCGTGGTCATCAGATTGGGGAAGAATGGGGAAGGAAATCAGCCATGCCCTTTCAAAGGAACCATTTTGGCATTTGGCTGAAGCGATTTAGGGAAATCGTGGTAAACTTAAATCAGAATGGCCGGACATGGGTTTGAACCGTCACCCTTCCAAATGCGAGTCCTGTGTGCTAACTACTGTGCCACCTTGCTTGGTCAGGTTTGGCAAACCCAAGTTTTCTGAGATAAGGATTGATGAGTGCCACCAGCCCTCCGTAACTGTAAGCTCTCAGCTTGCTTCAGTAAGCTTCATATAGTGTGGTGGTGGAATATTGTGTGTTGCAGGGAATGAGATCTTGACGTAAATGTGTGGATCATGAGGACGATAGAAACCTGTGTAAAGAAAAACCTCATTCTCAGTTATGTGCAATGAGCCAATGGAACAGATGGCAGTTGAGGTGAAACAGTCAATAGTGGGGAACCTCTGGGGAAGTTGTTTGTGAGTAAAAGGATATTTACAGTTCCCAAAATCTGTTTTTGATTAGTAAGAGACAGATCAGGATCTTCAAAAAAGTGTTGCCTTTATGTATAAATAAAGGTTTAGTTTGTGTAGCAGGCATACTAATATCGGTCAGGCACTTAAAGAACATTACATTATCTGTGCAAAGTGCCAAGCTACATAAAGCTGAACTACTACAGAAATGAAAACTCTTGGCGAATACCTAATTGTTACTGAATTTCACAACATTTATCTGATGAAGAAACACAGTCCTCACCAGGAAACCCCTTCTATCACAATAGTCATCTCAACAGAAAGATGAAGGCAAAGACAGTAATAAACCTCACCATTAACATGGTTCCTATTTTACAGTGGAATATGAATGGGTTCAAGACACATCTGGAAGAATTTGGGCTCCTAGCTCAGGCAAGACCTTTGTGCTTATGTTTACAAGAAAGAACTTTTTAATTATCTCACACACGTATTAAGAGGTTTTAACTTCCACAGAAATGTTGGCCTAAGTGGACAGAGAGCTAAAGTAGGAGTAGTCACAGTGATTAAAATTCTTCTGGGTAATATGCCGCATTATTGCTAAACATCTGGCCTCACGGTGAAGCGGAATTGGGAAACTTCCTCCAGCGCTTAAATAGCCTGCACAAAATATAATGTTCACACATGAGACTCAAAACAATGGTACCTTGCCATTTCTCGATGTGGAAATATACAGAGTTGCCCAAGGTAAACTGGGACACAAAGTGTACCGGAAACAAACACACACTAATCGGTACCTGCACGCGGAGAGTCACCACCACCCAGCTCAAAAGTATTCTGTTCTGCATACGTTAACTGCCCGAGTCTACTGGATAAGCGATGAAAATAACATCAAAGAAGAATTAAAGGAGCTACAACACACGTTTCATGCCAACGGCTATGATGTCAACATCGTAAGAAAGGTAGCTAAAAACAAAGGGAGCAGAACACAAGAAGAAGGAAAAGAAGAGAAGCATCCACTGGTACACTTACCATATGTAAAAGTTGTCAGTGAACAGCTAGGCAACGTCCTCCGCTGACGAGGTTTCAAACTGATTTTTTGAAGCAGTCACAGGATCCACGAAATGCTAGGTTCCACCAAGGATGTAGTCAACAATCTTAACACTGCAGGTGATTACGAACTATGGTGTGAGTGCGGAGCTGCCTACATAGGAGAAACAGGGAGACCTGTCAACTTACGAGTAGCAGAACATGAACGCTATGTATGATTACAACAACATAATAAATTGGCAATAGAACACCACTGTGACTGTGGACAGCCTATCAGGTTCCAGGAAGCCCGAGTACTGGGGAAAGAATCGTGGATACTAGAACGCAAAATTCAGGAGGCAATCGAAATTATTAAACAGCCTGACAACATCAACAGAGAAGGTGGCTACAAACTCCTGGCGTCCTGGCTGCCGGCCATCCCAGTCCAACGGCCCGTGAGTGATCGCGGGGCAGAAGCTGCACGGAACACAGATGTATCTGCACAAGCAGCTGTAGAGCAACTATCAGTCCATTTCCGCGCACACCAGGAGGAAACCTTGCCGACCAGAAGCCGAACGCTGATTGGCGGACAGCTACCAATCGTTGATGATATAGACATTCTTGAATAGCCTCTTTTCTTCCATCTTCCCTTACGTCATGACTAGCCAATCATATTAGAGGACCAATTAAAAGTTTTACAACAGTGACGTCAGACATCGATAGTTGCTAATAAATAGAAGCACCTATCCCCATGCAAAACCAGTCATGCCCTGAGGAAGGCTGTTGCAATTTGGCCGAAACGTCAGTTTTAGTTTATTATTGTTGTTAGTTTTTAGCAATGTCACAGCATAATACCCAGAAGAATTTTAATCACTATGACACCGGTCACGGAGGCCTACGTTCTTATATAGGAGTAGTCATCTTTGTAGATGATACATATCTCTCCTTGCCTCTCCCTGTTAAGACGAGCTTCAAAGCAGTTGCTGTTACTGTGCCAGTGCAACATAGAATTACTTATGATCCCTCTGGCTGACCCACACAAACCACTTGACCAGGAGATTCTAAGAAACATTGTAACGCATCTCCCCCAGCATCTTTCTTCGCTGAGGTTTGTAATGCTCAGCATATAATATGGGATACTTCTACCAGCTGCCCATGGGCTGATTTGCTGGTAATCTCTTTTATCGTCTGAATGCAGGCTAGAGCATGAACTGCGGCACTGCTATAAGGTCATTATCTGTCATTGACCTAGTTGGGAGTAATTGATGTCTATATTTCAGTGACCACTTACCAGTGTGAAAACACTTGCATGAAAAAATATCAATTTGCCACAATGGATGCTTAGGAAGGAACATTGGCTTTTGTATAGCCAGCTTGCAGTATTTAAACATTGACACAGGATCCAGGAATGGGGGGGGATTACATCACAAGACCAGATCATGCCCTGAAAACCTTGCAAGTTTACAGGTTGCATGACCAACATGCCACCATGTTATTAAAGGGAGGTATAATAGGTCATTGCAAGCATTAATGAAATCCATAAACCATTCCACTAAGCTGTCAATTCTAGGCAGAGGTGCAAGGTGTCCTATAACTGCTTCAGTGAAGAATGGTAATCTTCAGAAAAAAAGGAGATATTGCCTATGCTATGGTAGAATGGCGGACTACTATGATTTCAATAACTATATTTTAAAATGTACAATTATTGAAATGAGAAAGCCCCTCCTCCATCTTGAGAGTAGAATTCCTGAGTACAACACTTTCCCAGATGAAGTAAAATTATAGAAAGTGTGATACAGACAAACGAAGTAACTACTGACCCATTCCAATCATCTCAGTTTTGTAAAAAAATAATGTAGTTACTGAAACAATATTAGATTATATTGTGTAACTGGAAAGTAAAATGTAAACTTGTTCATAAATGGAGATAACATAACAAGAAGCACTTGTAAACTTTTTTTTGTGTATGTATTGCTCAAATGTTAACTCATACTAATGGAGCTGATTGTATGCCGAAAGGCTAATAAAGGTTCACTTTTGTTTGTTTTAGTCACAGAATTGCTACCACCAGACAAGACCCAGCATTCTGTCAACATCAAGCAATTACTGAGAGGGTTGTGTTGACTTCAGTTCTTTCAAAGATGAAGTTTACAACTGCATTTTCTTAGTGTGGGAGTATGAGCCTGCAATTTTTGTGGCATGTTCTATATCACAGCACCATAACAGCATTCACTGCAACATGATTCAACACCTCAGTGGAAATGCCAAAAGAATCCTCAGTCTTTCTGTATAATTTGATTTTAAAATGGGACTATTCCTTAACTTGAATAAAGCTGTTTTAATCCCCATTCTCAAACCTGGGAAGAACCGTACAAGTCCAAGTAGTTATGGTACAGTTGTGTTACGTTCACCAACTGCAAGGGTTAGGTCTTGGAGCAGGCAATTAACTGTTGCCTTGTCCGATCTTAGAATCCAGACAACCTCTTGGTTGCTTCCGGTGTGGCTTCAGCAAGTATCACACAGCCACTGAAATAATATTGATAATATTGTGCCTCCGCTGCTGAATCTACATCTACATGATTACCCTGGAAAACAACTTAAGTGTCTGGCAGAGGATTCCTCCAACCACCTTCAGACTATTTCTCTATATTTCCACTCTGTATCAGCATGTTGAAAAAATGAAAACTTAAATCTTTCTGTAAAAGTTGTGGAAAATCCTGGATGGAATGTAATAATATTATGAAAGTGATAGTTGCTACTCACCATGTAGTGAAGATGCTAATCACAAATAGGCACTACAAAATGACTGTCAGAAACTGAGCCTTCGGCCAACAAGACCTTTGTCGAAAATAGACAACATACACACATGCACTCATGCAAATGCAACTCACACACATGACCACAGTCACTGGCTGGTCACATGTGTTTCTGAGTTTTGTGTGTGTGTGTGTGTGTGTGTGTGTGTGTGTGTGTGTGTGTGTACAGTGATCATTCCTTCTTATTTAGGTGGGTCCCCAAAAAAATATTTTCACATTCAGAGGAGAAAGCTGGTGACAGAAATTTTGTGAAAAGATCTCATCAAAACAAAAAAATGTCTTTGTTTTGATGATTGCCACCCCAACTCACTAATCATATTAATGATGCTCCCCCCCCCCATTTCACACTAATACAAAATGAGCTCCCCTTCTTTTAACTTTTTTGTTGTCCTTTGTCAATCCTATGTGGTAGTCAGTATCCCATACTGCACAGCAATACTCTTGCAGAGGGCAGACAAGCATAGTATAGGTAGTCTGTTTAGTACATCTGTTGTATCTTCTAACTGTTTTGTCAATAAAGTGTGGTCTTTGGTTTGCCTTCCCCAGCATTTAACTAAATTGACAGCCTGTAGATTTTTGTGATTTATCATGAAACTGAAATTTAATGGATTTCTTTTTGTACTCACGTGGACGACCTCACACTTTACCTTATTCAGAAACCATTTTTGCACCATACAGATGTTGTGTCTAAGTCATTTGGCAATTAGTTTTGATCTTCTGATGACTTTACTTTGCAGTAAATGACAGCATAATCTACAAAAATCAAAGATGGCTGCTCAGATTGTCTCCTGCATTATGTATGTAGATTAGTAATAGCAGAGGGGTTATAACACATCCTTGGGTATATCCTCTTGTTTTACTTTGTCTTTCCATCAGTTACTACATACTTTGACATTTCTGATAGGACATCGTGAATCCATTTGCATAATTGAAGTGATACTCCATAGACCTGCAATCTGATTAGAAATCTTCTTGTGACAAATGTTGTAAAAAGCCTTCTGGAAATATGCAAGTATGGAATTAGTTTGAGATCCCCTGTAGAAAGCACTCATTACATTATGTGAATAAAGGGCTAGTTGTGTTTCAAAAGAACAATATTTCAATTCGTGTCAACAGACCACTTTCTCCAAGGTAATTCATAATGGGCAAATATAGTACATGCTCCAAAATCCTAATGCAAACCAATGTGAGTGATATGTGTATGTAATTTATTGATTTACTCTCATTAGCCCGCATCTCGTGGTCGTGCAGTAGCGTTCTCGCTTCCCACGCCTGGGTTTCCAGTTTCGATTCCCGGCGGGGTCAGGGATTTTCTCTGCCTCGTGATGGCTGCATGTTGTGTGATGTCCTTAGGTTAGTTAGGTTTAAGTAGTTCTAAGTTCTAGGGGACTGATGACCATAGATGTTAAGTCCCATAGTGCTCAGAGCCATTTGATTTTTTACTCTCATTTCCTTTTCTGAGTATTAGTGTGACTGTGCAATTTAGTTTATTCGCACACTTATAAGATGAGGTTTTTTCACAAATTCATCATTTGAAAAATATGATGTCCTCTTGTATTTGCAGATTAAACTATTGCAGCTGAGTTTAACATTTTTATGTTAATTGAGAGATTTATACTGAATAAATTAATAAAAGATGGTACTGATTCACCACTGTACACAAAACAGATCAAAACACTGTGTCAAAAGCAACAAAAAAAAGCATGCCAAATTTAAAAGAACAAAAAATCTCCAAGATTGGCGATATTTTACTGAATCTTATAGCAGCTGCACTGACAAGTAAACCTTCTCTCCTTTGAAACTGGTTTTGCCACAAACCTATATATTTTCTGAAAGCTTATGTCACTATTAAAAGAAACTGTGAAATCTTAGGGGCAGAGAGACAAGCATTTAGGAGCTATAGGGCCCACACAGTATCAGTTAAGTGTTGGAAACATGACACCAAAAGTTGCTAAAATGCTCATTTCATGTATTCATATGAACTAAGAACATGGTAAGAAGTCGGAACCTCAGTATAAAGGAGGAAACAATTCAATGAAAAGAAACAGTGTGTGACTTCTCTTCCATTTTGTAGTCTTTTGTGGGTGCTAAATTTTAGTTTATTAAGTTGGCGGATGGTGATGTCTTCAATCTCCAGGTTTGTGTTCAGTTTATTTCTATTTAAAGCTGGGAGGATGAGTCACAAACCTCATTAAAATCTCTTGATACAGTAATAGCAGACATAACGTAGCTTGATATTGTTGTAAATTGTTTATTCAGAAGCCCTGTTATTAAGCAAGCTCAATCTAATTCAGTGAACAAACACTATTTGTTTTTAAATTAGAATTCATTTCAAGCACTCACAGTTGAAAATAAATCCCTTTACACCTTATATTCATTCTAATTTAAGTTTTCATTTCAGTTTACATGGTGAAAGTCAGAGAGGTTGTTGCAATGTAGTTGGTGAAATTCTTCAAATAAATGACAGTCACCTATTTGCTTTGTGCTGTGATTGGAAGTTAACTTTTTCATGAAAGTTGTTTAAATGCTGTTAAAATGACACTGACTTCAAAATTATAGTAAGTGCTGTCCAGTATTTTTAAACCAACTGGCCTCAGATGTAATAATTGCACATATTAAAATCCATTAATATTGAAGGGGAACCAGAGATTACTTTTGATTCTAACTCATACAAAACAAAACTTTCCAAATGACATTTTCAACAACAAACATAAATCTAACTGAGAGAGAGCTAACAGGACGGAAGATATCACTGCTGTCTAAAACTTATTCTACTAAAAACAAACCAGTGAACAATGTAACACCTTCTTGTTATTCTGAAGCCCTTAGCTTCCTTGAAAAATCTAAATTATTGTATTATATTAATAAACTTATAAATTTCAAACAAAAATTGACATAATAAGTCAACTAAATAGCTCAAATTAAGTAAAAATAAATATTTCAATTACTGTACTATGAAAGAGTGGCTTCAGATGTGTGTTGGAATTTTGAAAATGTGACATGTTATTGACTTAAGACAAAATCTATCACAAAAGACAATCCATGTGAAATTCATGAAATAAAAAGTGAGATGGGCAGGAAGACAGTTCACAATGGGCACATTTTACAGAAGCAAAAAAGCGATAGCCTCATTCTTTGCACACTCATCATTTGCCAGTGAATCAAAGCAATAATCTATTGACGCAATCCATGTTTCAAATTTGTCATGCAAGTATCTGCCCTTATCAAAATCATACTTAATCAAGTAGCACTGAACTAGTATAGACAAAGGACTGCAGTGCCAGAAAACTGTCACAGTGCCAAATGTTCTTCAACATCTCGATAATGATTGTGTTTGCTGTGTAATGAACAAAAGATTTGTGGTGTCTGACAAACTGAATATACAGAGGCAGGATCTTTCCTGTTTATCCTTCAGGTACCAGTTCTGTTTGCAGAACTTTTCCATCAGGTACTTCAGAAGCAGACAGTGCATGATCTTTGTTAGAATACCATGAATCCTCTAAGAACAGCATTTTCTTCCTGTCATCAGACATACTTCACCAAAATACATCACGATAGAACCGTTTGATGCCTGCTTTTGACATGTTCACTGTTTTTTCCAGCATCTGATCTTATATTTGGAGGATGTGCTGGCTTTTGACAACAGGAATTTTCCAGATGGCTCAGATACAAGCACATACATTAGCCACAGTATTTTGCCTTCCATTGAAATCAGTGGCATAATCATTATACTCTGCTGTGTTGCAGAGACAGATCCAACAACAGTGTGAACAACTGCTGTTCCTATGGTTTGCAGGGTTCGATGGCCATGTAACTCTTTGTCAAATCTGCTCTGGTCCGCATTGAAAGCATGTCAGTGGAAAGTTTTCTGTAATGATGAGGCTGTGAATCTTTGCAACAAAATCATCACACACTTGTGAAAAAGTTTCCTCATCCTGCCAATTCCTGCCGACATTGTTTAGTATTGCTCGGTCAACAATGTTATTCTGATTCTTGAAGTGGTATACCCAGGAATCAGAAGCTTTAAAATCAATTCTATTTTGTGAGTCTATTGGTATCTTAAGTTGCATGGCCCACAGTCACAACTTCTGCTCATGAATAATTGCTCCTTCTGTTTCCTTCTCTTTGAATTTCTGCAGGACAGCTAGATTGTTTTTTTGGATCGATGGGGCACTCATTTTTTTCTCTAAATTGTACATAATGTTAATATTTTAATTTTCTAGAACTGATTCATTACTGATGCATGTGAAAGATATTTCGTCCGAGGTTTGCCTGTCATGGAATCTACAGTCCAGTACACTGAAACGCATGCTTGTGATCAGTCCAGTCCTTTTGTCATATCTGCTGGACAATTATGCTTCTGGATTTTGAGCAAAAGCACATACTCTGATGCTGATGAACTAAACATAGAAGGATGCGACTGTTGCAAAAAGCACTGCAGTTCCTTATCGCCACCATCATCTCTGAAGCACATTTCCTCATTCCATTCTTTTCCATTGCCTCCAGCAAATCCTAATGTCTGGATGTCTTCCACACTCTCTGTATCATTTTCAAGGAGAATAGTCATGTTTTTTATAATCTCTGATTCCTGGAAGTTCAGAGACTGATTGTGTGTTCTGAATTGGGAGACCAAGGCAGTCACAATGACTTTCAGATCAGTCTGCAGTGTAAGAAGAAGACATACAACATGTTAATACTTGATTGCAAGATACGGGAACACACAAGAGATAGAATCATCATGACAGGAACATGCCCATCTGTACACACTTTACTGATAGTTTGTGGACCTATAGCTCCTAAACACTAAGGGGAAAATGATTCTTGTGAAATGTGCAGAATACACAACTGTAACTAGTAACCACTATGAAATATGTTGTCCACAACATTCATAAATTTCTGAAAATTCTCAAAAATATACTTATTTCATGTAGATATACACTGAAATTAGAAAGAACAATTTTCTGAAGATTCCAGAGCAGCCGTATCAGGAATTATCAACATAGATCAGAAATTCATTCAAGTTAAAGAAGTTCAAGAAGTAATTAAATATCTACAACAGAAGAAGAAGACAATTGCAGTTCATTGGATACTTTCTCAGTGTGGCTTAAATGGTAATGAAAAAGCATATTTTCCAGCATAAAGGACACAAAAATTAAGCAGACTGGAATAAATTAATATGTTGCATTTTGCAGTGAAATGCATTATTAACAACAAATTTCAAGAAGAATTAACACAATATCATAAAATTTCATGTGAGAGAAAGATCTGGAAAAACCTTATGGACGACTCATAGCACTTGATGGGCCAAGAAGAGGAGCAACATTCTGCTTGACTACTGTTTGGCCGCCGGCCTGCATAAGGTCTCCACCCTGCCATCTTCAGAATTTGTTCTGTGTCACAAGATTTGTTGAATCATGAACAAAGAACATTTGAAGGAGTGTACAGAATTAAGTGATTAATAACAAGAAGATGAATGACAATGAGTCAAGTGCCACAACATTAAAACAATAATTTTTTCTGGAGAAAAGTATTACTGCCAATATTTTGTGAGAAACAAATTTAGGTTACAACTAATGCTATAATATAAAATACGATTTTTGGCAGCACTCGTTGATTGATAATACATAATATATCATGATATATCCAAGAGTTCTGGTACAATCAACATGAAAAACACATTGAAATTTTACGGAAATTGTTAGCATCTGTTTATCCAATTGAAAACAGTAAAAACTGTGGAACATGAAGTAGTTTACAATGAGAAACATTTTGGATCACAGTAGTTGAATTCTGCTATTGCTGTTGCAATGTCACTTCTTTTATCCTGTTTCCATTTGAACTCGGAAAGTAAACCTTGAAAGTGTTGCAGGGAGATGTTAGTGCAATTTAAGTTCTGAATGTTGTCTTATTAATGACTTAATTCAGTTGCAGCAATGTCACAAGTTATAATGAAGTTAGTATTGAAATAATTTGGCTTGATACCAGTATTGCAGAATTTATTTATTATTTTTTTAATCCTTACTTCTATCTGGATAAATCTTGATAACATCCTATGCAGCTTTACATTTAGCTTGAGAGCTGTTAAGGTAACCATCGTTTCCACTTCAGCAGTATAATTGCTGGCATTGGCTGATCTTCAGGATGTACCCAGACAAGAAAGTGGTCACTGGAGTGCAAATTGACCAGTTGTCTACAAGGAAAGCAGAATGTACGTAGAGGTTAGTGTTAAAGAATAACCTCTTAGCATTGATTCTGCACGTGCTCTGTTTTCTATTCAAGGAACATATTTGTGGCAGTGTCAGGAAGTTCTTCATTTGTGCTTATACCACAAAATACCTTCTTCATCGAACAAAATAATCCTTAGTCTGGGTTCTGGTTTATGACACAATCCAATTTGTTCATAGCGTCTACTCCTACTTCCCCTTGCGCATGACTGTGGTATCACTGGAATTCCTCAACAACTGACATCGTCTACCAGTGGCAGACACGAGGCTTCTGATTTTGTTATTGTAGAGCACAATTTAGAGAAGTTTGTCTTAACGTTATTTAAATCCTGCTGCATATTTTTTTGCATTTAAATGCTGCTTTTGCATCTCCGATACATACAGCATCATCTGGCAAAAAACTGTTTACTACCTAAAATAAAAGCATTTACTTTGGAATTGAATATTGAAGTATTAGTTTTGTTTCAATTAACTATGTATCAATTTTATTTCATACAAATTTACTGGTATCAAAACTGTCAGAGTATAACATTGCAGCTTCCAACCAGATACTCCATCTAGTAAGGATGGGCTGTGGTGGTAACAGTAACTGAGGTAGACTCTTCTTGTAAGTAGCTACATATGCAAGGGCTTTTAAAAACACTTTTGTAGAACAGAATATCATTTTAAGATGACTGATTTATTTTTACAGCTTTGAGATTAATGTAATTAATATATCTCTAAATTTTAACCTACCTTTTTAGTTGAAGATGTCAAGTTATTGATATTGTCAACATTAGAGCATGTTGTTACTGTAACGTGATGGAACCCATGAGCAAGAAATGTAATGTGTTTTACATTTGGATAGAATATTTTGATTATGCTCCTGGCCTTTCACAAGTAGGGAGCAGCATCACTTAGCAGTGAAAGAACTCTGCTTTTATTTAGATTATTTGGCTACTGTATACCTAAAATATAAGAAGCATTTCCTCAGAAAGTGATTTTATAAAAATAGACTTAGAATAGAATAAACTAGCTGTATGAAATGTTATCCAATTATAGTTCCTGACTAAAACATAAACAGTCCATCATCAAAGAAAGCAGCAATTGTGGAATTATTTGCTTGTTACTGACTTTATAGCACACTAGATCAGATTGACTAGGCCTATCCCATCCTCAGCTAATTTTCCCACAAGTAAGTTAGTAACATAGTGCTCCATAGGATCAGTTGTTTCATCTACAGATATCCATATGTTTAAAGTTCCCAGGTCCTCGTGAATTTTATCCAATACCTAGCTAGCAAAAACATGGAGCAATTTTACATCATGTGTGAAAATTGTTTTCATTTATTTCGGCAAATACATTATGTAGGCCCATAAGATTTTGGATCATAATTTTTCCCCCATGTTGAGGGATGAGGGACATCTTCTGATGTATACTTCTCTAAAAAGCCCTTAGGAGTTGGGTTTCTGAGTTCCTCAAGCAGTGTATTTGCTTCTACAAAATCATTACACAGATCCATGTAAAATCCATTAGGTATGGGAGCAGTAATAAATGAATATATTTAGTGTGGTACAGATTCTTTCCTTATTCGATTCTTGCAATATATGGTGCAGATCTGACATGCTGTTTGGCTTGAGTTTTTTAGTACAGTTTATCTGAAATTATAAGAGACCTTTGGTTATGTAGATATGTTTTTTTTTAAAAAAACTGGCATCCTTATTTAATTAACTATTTAAAACAATTTTTTTTCCAAAGGACAAGTGCCACAGAATATTTTCCGAAAAAGAATAGCTTATTTGTTTACTCCAACAATCACAGAGTACAATAAGTACAATACCTCCATCTGACCTGATAAAATCTTTTCCTTTTATCCATTCTGCAAGTGGTGCACTCCTGGAACTTTTAATTGGAGGCATATTAGTAGCACTTTAACACACACAAAAAGAACTAAACAAACTTATGAGGTTCATACACACACTACTAGTGAGGTTTGTTCAAATTCCACAAAACCACTCTGGAGCTGTGTTATTTTTGCAACAGCATTGTTAGCTGCAACAGGCAGAGGATGTGCTTTGTTGGTGCAGCACATTTTAGCAATTTTGACCAAGACACTCATTTTACAGTGTTCTTCTTCAGTACCCCAGTGTAGAAGTATGCATAGAAACAGCTAAGTGAAAATCTGTACAATATGCACATTTATTTATATACAAAAGCCAACTTTGGAACTTTCCTTTGTGAGAGACTGCATGTATGAGATTCCTGTGTCGAATTGATGTTCTAGATTCTCATATTTTACTGTTTGCATTGCTTCTGCATAATCTTTCATTGATTATATCAATACCCGTTTGAATTGTGATATATTGTGAAATTTCAAACATTTGTGAGTGCTGTGATGGACTCACACTGTTATCATCAATTATAGACTTAGACTTAATTTTACTCTTTTAAACTTTTTGAGAACAGTACACCTATCCTTGTTGAAAACTATTATTCTCTAATTTCATTGTGCAATTATGCAAGAAATAGGTTATTTTTTAGAATATCTGGATACTTACAAAACTATCTTTTAATAAGTTACTGGTAGGAGTGTTTTGGATATGTAACTTATTTGATAGCAAATCAACATTTATGATTCACAGTCTGCCAAAGAATACATCTACCCTGTATATGAATGTAAATAGCTGTAGATTTTTGAGAATTGTCAGGAGCTACCATTGTCCTTTTCATAATCTACAACCAATTTGTAAGAAATCAGCATTTGTGATTTAGCAGATATTCTAACTAACAATTGTGCTACATCTAGTTTTCCCTTACAGAGGAGTGGCCCCATATATTATCTGCATTTATCATAAATTAACTCTTGTTTTCGTGTTTGCTAACAGCTGTAGTTAACCTCAAAATGTTTTAGGAAACTAACCATTTTCACCATAGGTTTTTTTGTTGCCTTAATAGAAATCTCCTTTTGTGTATTTGCTTCAATTCTTATAGGAAATTACCAACTTTTTAGCTCAGAAGATTAAACCATAATAAGAGGGCTTAATTAAAAGTTACTTGTTCACAGCCTCATAATACATTGCACCAGCCAAAATGAAGCCCCATTGTGAATGCTGTTCTCAAATGCAGGATTAATTGGTTGATGTCTGAAAGTCGCTCTGACTTCTCTCAAATGATTGGCTGCTGCTGCGGATCGATGTATTGAAAGAGGTCTTGAGGGTCATGTTCCTGTGACTCCACTACCAGAGGTACCTTAAGTACTATCCTCTCCTGTGGATCCTGTCTCCTCTGCAGAAAGCACAGGATCTGTCATTACTCATCCACTTGACAGCAAGTGGTGCATCAGTGGTAGATCTAGGTGTCTTGTACAGCCTGGACGGCAACCAGGGAAACTCAGGTTGGTGTACTGATCCCCCTAACTAACAAGTCTGAGGCGCTGTTTTCACTGAAACTGAAACTTAGTCAGTGTAACTCACGTCACCTGTTTTGGGATACCAGTTTTGTCTGTTGTCAAGAGGAGGCAAACATAAATGATTGGAGTATATTCATTATCAGGCAGTTCAGGCGTACAGTGAATGATCATACTCTATAGGGAAATGACAGAATGGCAGCAAGGGACAGGAAATAGCACCAGGTACACTCTGTATGTAAGCTTGGGGGCATTGAAGAAGCTGTTCCAGCAGCCATTGAGCAAACAGGGCACATCCAACAGCAGATTGTGGTGCATGTTGGAACTAATGATGCCTGTCATCTGGGCTCCGTCATACATGGGTCATTCCACTGACTATCAGAGAAGGTTTGAAGACATGCCTTGCTCAAAGGGTTTCAACTAAGCTCACAATTTGCAACATTTTCCCCAGAACTGATCATGGCCCTTTGGTTCTGAGTCAAGTGGAAGGATTGAAACAGAGCCTTCAAGGATTCTGTGACAAGCAAGGCTGCAGATTCCTGGACTTGTGATATGTGGTTGAGAACTGTAGGGTCCCCCAAAATGGGTCAGGTGTGCACAGCACATCAGAGGCTACTACTCAGGTACCTAACTGTCTGTCAGGTGCATACAAGGATGTTTTAGATTAGGCAACTCTACCTCCAATCCAGATGATAACTGTAAGAAACTCAAAAGTATTAGTGTAAGATCACAAGAAAGCCTTCCACAGGTGAGACAATTAAAAACCTAATGGTAAACTGGCAATGCACTCACAACAATATGCCAGAGTTTGAAGCACTCATAAAAAGCAGTGGAGCTCTAATAATATTAGGTACAGAAACCTGAAATTGATAGCAGGGAGATTTTTGGGGAAAATTTGAGTGTATATTGGAAGGATAGACAAATGCCAAATGGAGGTGGTGTATTTGTCTTAGTAGACAAGAAACTCAAAACCACCAAGATAGAAATTGAAGCCACCTGTGAGATTTTTTGGGTATGACTTTGTAGCAGTTCGCCTGCTTTATTTCCTCCATTTGTTGTCCTCAGTGTCGACATATAGTGTTGCTACATTGGCTGAAAAATGGGGTTTGTAATTTAGACACTGACTACAGTAAATAATGTAGCCGACAGATTCATAGTTACATTTCACAGTCTTTTAATTTTGGTGTTCACAACCTCCCAATAATACACAGTGATATGGCCAGTGCACTGTTGTTTAACCTTCGATAACACTCATTAATAGGTTACAGGCAAACATCCACATACAGCTACAATGGTTTCCTGTTGAACATCTACAAGCAATAAAAGCCTAACCACAAAGTTCACAGTTCTTGAAGAATATAAAGGTATGTCTGGAAAGAGTCACTGTCTTTGTTTTTACACATGGCCTAATTGTTTAACACTTATTCCACAGTTACGTTGAAGCATTGTCGTCGTTCTGACCAACATAGGTTCCTCGTCTGAAACTCGGCCATGGACTGACTGTCTCATGACCAAAAACTGAGCCCTTAAATATCCACACAGCAGTAGATACTGAAACTTCACATTGTTTGAAGTTAAATTTACAGAAATTATGATTAAAACTTAACTCATTAAATTAACTGAATACATCAAAAAACTGTTTTTTTTCTGTTAACAGTTTCTTCTACTAAGAGGGTTAAACCGAATTATTTGTTTAAATCATGAAATTAACATATGTAATTATGTAAACAATACTTTTAACAGAACTGTTAATTACTTTGAAATTAATTAAGGGCTGGCTTTGCTAACATGTTTTCGAATATAGCCAAATACACTCCTGGAAATGGAAAAAAGAACACATTGACACCGGTGTGTCAGACCCACCATACATGCTCCGGACACTGCGAGAGGGCTGTACAAGCAATGATCACACGCACGGAACAGCGGACACACCAGGAACCGCGGTGTTGGCCGTCGAATGGCGCTAGCTGCGCAGCATTTGTGCACTGCCGCCGTCAGTGTCAGCCAGTTTGCCGCGGCATATGGAGCTCCATCGCAGTCTTTAACACTGGTAGCATGCCGCGACAGCGTGGACGTGAACCGTATGTGCAGTTGATGGACTTTGAGTGAGGGCATATAGTGGGCATGCGGGAGGTTGGGTGGACGTACCGCCGAATTGCTCAACACGTGGGGCGTGAGGTCTCCACAGTACATCGATGTTGTCGCCAGTGGTCGGCCGGAGGTGCACGTGCCCGTCGACGTGGGACCGGACAGCAGCGACGCACGGATGCACGCCAAGACCGTAGGATCCTACG
The DNA here is from genome assembly GCF_023897955.1 of Schistocerca gregaria. Taxonomy (NCBI): domain Eukaryota; kingdom Metazoa; phylum Arthropoda; class Insecta; order Orthoptera; family Acrididae; genus Schistocerca; species Schistocerca gregaria. The sequence continues at coordinate 308,019,810 of NC_064927.1, forward strand.
CAGTGCCGTAGGGGACCGCACCGCCACTTCCCAGCAAATTAGGGACACTCTTGCTCCTGGGGTATCGGCGAGGACCATTCGCAACCGTCTCCATGAAGCTGGGCTACGGTCCCGCACACCGTTAGGCCGTCTTCCGCTCACGCCCCAACATCATGCAGCCCGCCTCCAGTGGTGTCGCGACAGGCGTGAATGGAGGGACGAATGGAGACATGTCGTCTTCAGCAATGAGAGTCGCTTCTGCCTTGGTGCCAATGATGGTCGTATGCGTGTTTGGCGCCGTGCAGGTGAGCGCCACAATCAGGACTGCATACGACTGAGGCACACAGGGCCAACGCCCGGCATCATGGTGTGGAGAGCAATCTCCTACACTGGCTGTACACCTCTGGTGATCGTCGAGGGGACACTGAATAGTGCACGGTACTTCCAAACCATCATCGAACCCATCGTTCTACCATTCCTAGACCGGCAAGGGAACTTGCTGTTCCAACAGGACAATGCACATCCGCATGTATCCCGTGCCACCCAATGTACTCTAGAAGGTGTAAGTTAACTACCCTGGCCAGCAAGATCTCCGGATCTGTCCCCCATTGAGCATGTTTGGGACTGGATGAAGCGTTGTCTCAGGCGGTCTGCACGTCCAACATGAACGCTGGTCCAACTGAGGCGCCAGGTGGAAATGGCATGGCAAGCCGTTCCACAGGACTACATCCAGCATCTCTACGATCGTCTCCATGGGAGAATAGCAGCCTGCATTGCTGCGAAAGGTGGATATACACTGTACTAGTGCCGACATTGTGCATGCTCTGTTGCCTGTGTCTATGCGCCTGTGGTTCTGTCAGTGTGATCATGTGATGTATCTGACCCCAGGAATGTGTCAATAAAGTTTCCCCTTCCTGGGACAATGAATTCACGGTGTTCTTATTTCAATTTCCAGGAGTGTAGATACTTTAAGATTACTAACATTTTGTCTTCCAAATGTTTATAATTATTACAGAATTTATATTTGTTTATATGTCAATAATAGAATTTATATTAGAAAACAATAACTGATTTTGCCCTATAACAAAAGATACTAACTAGATATAGTCAAAATAAAGTTGTTGTTGTTGTGATCTTCAGTCCTGAGACTGGTTTGATGCAGCTCTCCATGCTACTCTATCCTGTGCAAGCTTCATCATCTCCCAGTACCTACTGCAACTTACATCCTTCTGAATCTGCTTAGTGTATTCATCTCTTGGTCTCCCTCTACGATTTTTATCCTTCACGCTGCCCTCCAATACTAAATTGGTTATCCCTTGATGCCTCAGTACATGTCCTACCAACCGATCCCTTCTTCTGGTCAAGTTGTGCCACAAACTTCTCTTCTCCCCAATCCTATTCAATACTTCCTCATTAGTTATGTGATCTACCCATCTGATCTTCAGCATGCTTCTGTAGCACCACATTTCGAAAGCTTCTATTCTCTTCTTGTCCAAACTATTTATCGTCCATGTTTCACTTCCATACATGGCTACACTCCATACAAATACTTTAAGAAATGAGATCCTCATACTTAAATAAATACTCGATGTTAACAAATTTCTCTTCTTCAGAAACGCTTTCCTTGCTATTGCCAGTCTACATTTTATATCCTCTCTACTTTGACCATCATCAGTTATTTTGCTCCCCAAATAGCAAAACTCCTTTACTACTTTAAGTGTCTCATTTCCTAATCTAATTCCCTCAGCATCACCCGACTTAATTCAACTACATTCCATTATCCTCGTTTTGCTTTTGTTGATGTTCATCTTGTATCCTCCTTTCAAGACACTGTCCATTCCATTCAATTGCTCTTCCAAGTCCTTTGCTGTCTCTGACAGAATTACAATGTCATCGGCGAACCTCAAAGTTTTTATTTCTTCTCCATGGACTTTAATACCTACTCCGAATTTTTCTTTTGTTTCCTTTACTGCTTGCTCAATATACAGATTGAATAACATCGGGGATAGGCTACAACCCCGTCTCACTCCCTTACCAACCACTGCCTCCCTTTCATGCCCCTCGACTCATAACTGCCATCTGGTTTCTGTACAAATTGTAAATAGCCTTTCACTCCCTGTGTTTGACCCATACCACCTTTAGAATTTGAAAGAGAGTATTCCAGTCGAAATTGTCAAAAGCTTTCTCTAAGTCTACAAATGCTATAAACATAGGTTTGCCTTTCCTTAATCTTTCTTCTAAGATAAGTCGCAAGGTCAGTATTGCCTCACGTGTTCCAGTATTTCTGCGGAATTCAAACTGATCTTCCCCGAGGTTGGCTTCTACTAGTTTTTCCGTTCGTCTGTAAAGAATTTGTGTTAGTATTTTGCAGCAGTGGCTTATTAAACTGATTGTTCGGTAATTTTCACATCTGTCAACACCTGGTTTCTTTGGGACTGGAATTATTATATTCTTCTTGAAGTCTGAGGGTATTTCACCTGTCTCATACATCTTGCCCACCGGATGGTAGTTTTGTCAGGACTGGCTCTCCCAAAGCCGTCAGTAGCTCCAATGGAATGTTGTCTACTCCGGGGGCCTTGTTTCGACTCAGGTCTTTCAGTGCTCTGTCAAATTCTTCACGCAGTATCGTATCTCCCATTTCATCTTCATCTTCATCCTCTTCCATTTCCATAATATTGTTCTCAAGTACATCGCCCTTGTATAGACCCTCTATATACTCCTTCCACCTTTCTGCTTTCCCTTCTTTGCTTAGAACAGGGTTTGCATCTGAGCTCCAAAGGTCTCTTTAATTTTCCTGTAGGCAGTATCTATCTTACTCCTAGTGAGATAAGCCTCTACATCCTTTCATTTGTCCTCTAGCCATCCCTGCTTAGCTATTTTGCATTTCCTGTCAATCTCATTTTTGAGACGTTTGTATTCCTTTTTGCCTGCTTCATTTACTACATTTTTATATTTTCTCCTTTCATCAATTAAATTCAATATTTCTTCTGTTACCCAAGGATTTCTACTATCCCTCGTCTTTTTACCTACTTGATCCTCTGCTGCCTTCACTACTTCATCCCTCAAAGCTATCCATTCTTCTTCTAATGTATTTCTCTCCCCCATTCCTGTCAATTTTTCCCTTATGCTCTCCCTGAAACTCTGTACAACCTCTGGTTCTTTCAGTTTATCCAGGTCCCATCTCCTTAAATTTCCACCTTTTTGCAGTTTCTTCAGTTTTAATCTACAGGTCATAACCAATAGGTTGTGGTCAGAGTCCACATCTGCCCCTGGAAATGTCTTACAATTTAAAACCTGGTTCCTAAATCTCTGTCGTACCATTATATAATCTATCTGATACCTTTTAGTGTCTCCAGGGTTCTTCCATGTATACAACCTTCTTTCATGATTCTTAAACCAAGTGTTCGCTATGATTAAGTTGTGCTCTGTGCAAAATTCTACGATACGGCTTCCTCTTTCATTTCTTAGCCCCAATCCATATTCACCCACTACGTTTCCTTCTCTCCATTTTCCTACACTTGAATCCCAGTCACTCATGACTATTAAATTTTCGTCTCCCTTCACTATCTGAATAATTTCTCTTATTTCATCATAAATTTCTTCAATTTCTTCGTCATCTGCAGAGCTAGTTGGCATATAAACTTGTACTACTGCAGTAGGTGTGGGCTTCGTATCTATCTTGGCCACAATAATGCGTTCACTATGCTGTTTGTAGTAGCTTACCCGCATTCCTATTTTCCTATTCATTATTAAACCTACTCCCGCATTACCCCTATTTGATTTTGTATTTATAACCCTGTATTCGCCTGACCAAAAGTCTTGTTCATCCTGCCACCGAACTTCACTAATTCCCACTATATCTAACTTTAACCTATCCATTTCCCTTTTTAAATTTTCTAACCTACCTGCCCGATTAAGGGATCTGACATTCCACACTCTGATCCATAGAACGCCAGTTTTCTTTCTCCTGATAACGACATCCTCTTGAGTAGTCCCCGCCCGGAGATCCAAAATAAAAAGTAGAAAATCAATTAAACACCTAAAAAAGTGTAAAATTAGATCTGGAGTTATATTCTTTAAAACTGAGGGCCAACCTTGCTCTTTTATGAAAATGCAGATTATAGTCACATATGTTAATGGGAATTAGTTCAAAAATGAAAAAAAAAAAAAACGAATTTTGTATCGGGGGGGGGGGGGGGGGGGAATGATAGTTGGATTCTTCTATGGGTCACCAGAGTCAGCTCCTGAGGTAACCGAAAACTTAAGGAAAAAACCACAGTTCACTTGTATCTAAGTTCCCCAATCATACCGTAATCATCTGTGGAGACTTTAATCATCCAACAGTTAATTGTGTAGATTACAGTTTTGTAAGCACTTTGCATGGTAAGACATTGTGAAATGTTACAAAATGCCTTCTTTGAAAACAACCTAGAACAGATAGTTTGGAACCCTACTCATGATGGAAATATAATGGATCTAGTGGCAACAAACAGACTTGACCTCTTTGAAGACATTCATATTGAAACTGGTAACAGTGATCATGACATAGTTGTGACAACAATGATTACCAAAGTACAAAGGACCTGTAATACAAGAAGACATGTATGTTCAGCGAACTAGGTAAAAAATCAGTATTGTCATACCTCACTGAGGAACTTGAAACTTTCAGCACAGGACATGAGCCTGTAGAGGAACAATGATTCAAATTTAAAGGAATAGTTGACTATGCACCGGATAGATATGTACCCAGTAGAACACTTCATGATGGGAGGGAGCCGCCATCGTATACTGTCACTGTAAAGGAACTGAGAAAGAAACACATATTACTGCATAATAGATGTAAAACAAAGTGTAGGGCTAAAGATCGAGAGATGCTAAATGAAACGCATTTGGCTTTCAAGAGAGCAGTGCATGATGCTTTCAGTGACTTCCATACCAGAATATTGTCTCATGATATTTCACAAAACCCAAAAAAGTTCTAAAGGCTGTTAGTGGCACCAAAGTTAGTGTCCAGTCTCTAGCAAATGAGGCAGGAACTCAAATTGAGGGCAGCAAATCAAAATCTGAAATGCTTATTTCCATTGTCAAATGTTCCCTTACAAACGAAAACCCAGGGGAATTGCCCCAGTTTAATCCTTACACCACTGAAAAGATGAATGAAATAAGAATTAGTATCAGTGTTGTTGACAAATAGCTGAAATCCTTAAAATTAAACAAAGCTCCAGGGCCCAATTGAGTCCCTGCCAGATTCTATACTGAATTTGCCCCTTATGATTATAATCTGTTGTAGATCTCTCAAAAGCAGGTGGTAGACTTCAGTTTATCAGTAGAATACTGGGGAAGTGCAATCAGTCTACAAAGGAGATTGCTTACAAATCGCTTGTGCAACCAGTTCTAGAATATTGCTCAAGTGTGCGGAATTCATACCAAATAGGACTGACGGGGGATATTGAACATATACAAAGAAGTGCAACACAAATTATCACAGGTTTTTGATCCAAGAGAGAGTGTGACAGAAATACTGAAGAAAATGAACTGGCAAACTGTTGAAGACAGATGTAAACTATCCCTGGAAAGTTTATTAACATAGTTTCAAGAGCTGGCTTTAAATGATGATTCTAGGAATATACTACAATCCCCTACATATCACTTACACAGGGATTGTGAGATAAGATCAGAATAACTACTACATGCACAGAGGCATTCTTCCCGTGTTCCATATGTGAATGGGATGGGAAGAAACTCTGTGATAGAGGGACATAACCACTGCTATGCACCTCATGGTTGTTACAGAGTATAGATGTAGATGTAGGTACCTGGCTTAAAAATTTAAATTTCTATTGTTGCAAGTTCAAAGGCTCGCTGATGGTCATTGTGAAGAAATAAATCTGTTTATGACACGTGTTCTGCAGAGGGTTGTCGGTAAAATTCTGGAACATTCATCCTACTGTATGAATCTTAAATTTCTGTTCCTGTTACTCCCCATTTTTTCTCCACAATCCTTATTCCTGAAGCAAAAATATTTATCATAAAAATAAGAAAACTGAGGCGTCTGCTAACAATCATTAAAAGAGGCATTTAAACTGAAAATAATGTATAGTACATCCATAATTGAACTAAAAAGCATTATATATGCAAATGTGTATGGAAAAAAGTATACATATTCATAATACAAAAGTAATGAAATGGATAAATACTAAGTCTGAGATATGTCCAGTGATACAACAAAAACATCCATTTGAATGGAATTCTTGTCTTTAGTAATTATGAAGGCCACCCAGAAATTAAATTTCCCAATTCTTACAAACAAAACTCACCTAAATGAAAAACTTCACTGGCAACAAATAAAAACATTTTTTGAGGGACATCATCTTTACATCAGTGACTGTTAAACGTTTTTATTACACTATTGCAATTTTGACCTTAAGCCACTATCAAGTGCTGATATGACTTTAAGACAGTCTACAAAGGAGATTGCATACAAATTGCTTGTGCAACCAGTTCTAGTATATTGCTCAAGTGTGTGGGATCCATACAATAAAGGACTGACGGGGGATATTGAATGTATACAAAGAAGTGCAACACAAATGATCACGAGTTTTTTGATCCAATGGAGAGTGTGACAGAGATACTGATGAGCCATAAAATCAGCACTTCATAATGGCCGAAAACCAAAATTGCAGTAGTGTGATAAAAACTTATAACGGTCACTGTCATCAAGATGATGTCCTTCAAAAAAATTTTTGACTGTGAATTCCAGCTACAAGTTTACAAATACAGCCGTGTATGAGCAATTTTTCACAATAATCATCACCAGAATAGACACACTTGTCTTATTGTTGGATGAGCATAACCTTCCCTGCTGATGGTTCTGTTCAAAATTTCTTTGGTTTTGTTGATGAGGAATGGCGCCATTCCTTGCTCGCTCTCTTCATTTCAGGTTAGTGGAAGTGAACCCAGGTATCGTTCCCAGTAACGATTCTTGCAAGGAAGCCATCACCTTCTCGTTCAAAGCACCAAAGAAGTTCTTAACAAGCATCTTGCTGTTCTTCCCTGGTGCAAGTCGCAAGTGAGGCTGCTATCTTTATACTGATACCACGATTGTATGTGTGCATTTGCACTATGCTGCCACCTACAGGCCATTCTGCAAGCTGTTTGTAGCATGCTTACCAACTTACAGGATAACGGCATGAAATTTCAATTTGTTATTACAAATTTAAGGTTTCCCTGGGGTGAAATTAGAATATTATCTAGTTATTTAGGAAACCTTTTCCACTTTGGTGAAACATGCATAATATCAAACTAGAGATTTCCCCAAGGCATGCTGAGTGAGGTGATGCAGTGAGCCAGGCACAGGATTCACAATATGGAGGACATAATTGAAAACCTTAACAGGCCATCTAGATTTAGCTTTTCAATAGGTTTCCTAAAATTCTTTGTGTGAGTATCGATCCCGATGCAGTCTCCGGAGACCCTCTGCCATGAGAAAAGAACAGTCTTTGGACTTCACAGAGGGTAATGCCATCTGAGTCTTAGTCCAAGACTGTTACGTGTATTTACATTCTCTAATAAAGTGTAAAAAAATGTACCCAATGCATTGTAGTCAGAAATACAACAATCTACCTACAGCTTAAAGTGAATGTGATTTCTTTGAAAAGAACACTGTTGATTTTCTGCCTTTTCCTTGTCAGTCCAAACCTTGTGCTCCCACCTTAAATGACCTTGACCTTGAGAGGACACTTTTATTAAGTGGTAGATACGTATGGGGGCCGCCCGCATTGCCACCTGCGCCACCCCCACCAGTCAGCCCGCACGCTATTCTTTCGTTTCTTTTGTCATTTGACTCGACTGAATCGAGTTATCGAGTAGTTGTACATTTCTAAGTACCACCCGTGTCTGCATCATCATATTTTATGTTTCTGTCCAGCACATAGATAGGTAACGCACATCTACGAGAACGCATTATTGTGGCCAAGATAGACATGAAGCCCATGCCTACTACAGTAGTACAAGTTTATATGCCTACTAGCTCTCCAGATGATGAAGAAATTGATGAAATGAATGATGAAATGAAAGAAATTATTCAGATAGTGATGGGAGACGAAAATTTAATAGTCATGGGTGACTGGAATTCAACAGTAAGAAAAGAGAGAGAAGGAAACTTAATAGGGGAATATGGATTGGGGGTAAAAATGAAAGAGGAAGCTGCCTGGTAGAATTTTGCACAGAGCATAGCTAACACTTGGTTCAAGAATCATGAAAGAAGGTTGTATACATGGAAGAAGCCTGGAGATACTAGAAGGTATCAGATAGGTTATATAATGGTAAGACAGAGATTTAGGAACCAGGTTTTAAATTGTAAGACATTTCTAGGGGCAGATGTGGACTCTGACCACAATTTATTGGTTATAAACTGTAGATTAAAACTGAAGAAACTGCAAAAATGCGGGAATTTAAGGAGATGGGACATGTATAAACTGACAACCAGAGGTTGTACAGAGTTTCAGGGAGAGCATTAGGGAACAATTGGCAGGAATGGGGGAAAGAAATACAGTAGAAGAAGAATGGGTAGCTTTGAGGGATGAAGTAGTGAAGGCAGCAGAGGATCAAGTAGGTAAAAAGATGAGGGCTAGTAGAAATTCTTGGGTAACAGAATAAATATTGAAGTTAATTGACGAAAGGAGAAAATATAAAAATGCAGTAAATGAAGCAGGCACAAAGGAATAAAAAAGTCTCAAAAATGAGATCGACAGGAAGTGCAAAATGGCAAAGCAGGGTTGGCTAAAGGACAAATGTAAGGATGTAGAGGCTTATCTCACTAGGAGTAAGATAGATGCTGCCTACAGGAAAATTAAAGAGATCTTTGGAGAAAAGAGAACCACTTGTATTAATATCAAGAGCTCAGATGGAAACCCAGTTCTAAGCAAAGAAGGGAAAGCAGGAAGGTGGAAGGAGTATATAAGGGGTGTATACAAGGGCAACATACTTGAGGAAAATATTATGGAAATGGAGGAGGATGTAGATGAAGATGAAATGGAAGATATGATACTGCAGAAGAGTTTGACAGAGCACTGAAAGAGTCGAAACAAGGCCCCGGCAGTAGACAACATTCCATTAGAATTACTGACAGCCGGGAGAGCGAGTCTTGACAAAACTCTACCATCTGGTGAGCAAGATGTATGAGAAAGGCGAAACACCCTCAGACTTCAAGAAGAATATAATAATTCCAATCCCAAATAAAGCAGGTGTTGACAGATGTGAAAATTGACGAACTATCAGTCTAATAAGTCACAGCTGCAAAATAGTAATGCGAATTCTTTACAGACGAATGGAAAAACTGGTAGAAGCCAACCTCGGGGAAGATCACTTAGGATTCCATAGAAATATTGGAACATGTGAGGCAGTACTGATCCTATGACTTATCTTAGAAGAAAGATTAAGAAAAGGCAAACCTACAGTTCTAGCATTTGTAGATTTAGATAAAGCTTTTGACAATGTTGACTGGAATACTCTCTTTCAAATTCTGAAGGTGGCAGGGGTAAAATACAGGGAGCAACAGGCTGTTTACAATTTGTACAGGAACCAGATGGCAGTTACAAGAGTCGAGGGATATGAAAGGGAAGCAGTGGTTGGGTAGGGAGTGAGACACAGTTGTAGCCCCTCCCCAATGTTATTCAATCTGTATATTGATCAAGCAGTAAAGGAAACAAAAGAAAACTTCGGAGTAGATAATAAAATCCATGGAGAAGAAATAAAAACTTTGAGGTTCGCTGATGACATTGTAATTGTGTCAGAGACAGCAAAGGACTTGGAAGAGCAGTTGAATGGAATGGATAGTGTCTTGAAAGGAGGGTATAAGATGAACATCGACAAAAGCAAAACAAGGATAATGGAATGTAGTCAAATTACATCGGGTGATGCTGAGGGAATTAGATTAGGAAGTGAGACACTTAAAGTAGTAAAGGAGTTTTGCTTTTTGGGGAGCAAAATAACTGATGATGGTCAAAGTAGAGAAGATATAAAATGTAGACTGGCAATGGCAAGGAAAGCGTTTCTGAAGAAGAGAAATTTTTTAACATCGATTATAGATTTAAGTGTCAGGAAGTCGTTTTTGAAAGTATTTTTATGGAGTGTAGCCACGTATGGAAGTAAAACATGGATGATAAATGGTTTGGACAAGAAGAGAATAGGAGCTTTCAAAATGTGGTGCTACAGAAGAATGCTGAAGGTTAGATGGGTAGATCACATAACTAATGAGGAGGTATTGAATAGAATTGGGGAGAAGAGGTGTTTGTGGCACAACTTGACTAGAAGACAGCATCGGTTGGTAGGACATGTTCTGAGGCATGGAGGGATCACCTATTTAGTATTGGAGGGCAGCGTGCAAGGTAAAAATCATAGAGGGAGACCAAGAGATGAATACACTAAACAGAATCTGAAGGATGTAGGTTGCAGTAGGTACTGGTAGATAAAGCAGCTTGCACAGGATAGAGTAGCATGGAGAGCTGCATCAAACCAGTCTCAGGACTGAAGACCACAACAACAACAAACAAATGGTTCTGAGCACTATGGGACTTAACATCTGTGGTCATCAGTCCCCTAGAACTTAGAGCTACTTAAACCTAACTAACCTAAGGACATCACACACTTCCATGCCTGAGGGAGGATTCGAACCTGCGACGGTAGCGGTCACGCAGTTCTAGACTGAAGAGCCTAGAACACACGGCCACAGCGGCCGGCTAACAACAAACAACCTACGAGATAAGTCGTGGTCTTTCTAATGATCTCGATATGTTTTTTTGTCTGGCATTTGTTCAAGAAAAGTCCTAGATCTGACTGCCAACTTTGCACATGCTGTATAAAATATTTGCTTATCTGTGTTCATCTATTGCTACAGTAGAAAGAAGTTTTTCAACATTGTGACATATGAAGACATGGCTGAGGTCGACAGTGGAGGAGGATTGACATAATGGCTTAGCTCTGTTGAACACTCACCCTGACATTGATTGTCCTATTGATGATGTAATTAACCAATTTGGCTGGAAGAAAAGGTGCATAGAACTCATCATTTAAGGAAGAGAACCACAATTGTAACATTTTTATATAATAAGATGGCATTGTCTGCCCGACAATCATTTTAAACAAAACTTTCTTAAACTTTGCAGGGACTTGATTATTTTTTATTATGGTAAAAGTAAAGGTATCAAGATATCTTTAGCACCCTCCTCCTTAAAGGTTTATCTTTATTCTTAACTTCTCTTACTAGAAGCATTTAGATGAAAATTGACATATTTGATGAGACCAATTCATGTGCATTTAAATATTCACAAACACTTTACTCTTCTTTTAATTATCATCTGAGCTCATCAGCAATGCCCTCCACAGAATGCTGCATTCAAAGCATGTCAGATGGTTTCTGTAATGATAAACACTATTCCCTTTTTGTCTGCTTCAAAATCTGCTTTTCTCGTAGATCAACTGGCCACTCATTTCTAAGTTGTTGTATAGTTAGAAAGATTAACAAGCCAACAATAAACAATCAGTAGATATGAGAATAAATTTGTAACTCATACCTTTATAATAATTCTCCAACTTGAATTTTTCCTAACTTTCATGTAGCTCCAGCTTAATAATGAAACAATGAATTTTTTCACTGTTTTCTTAACGATTATGTATGTGGCCCATCACTTGTTGTATAGTATTGTCCTTAAGATATCCTGAACTGTTAATTTGTTCTAATCATACGTTACCAATATAACAAATAATTTTTTGCCACAGATGAATGACGTACATGACTATGGAGGGTCATGGAAGCGATTGTATATAGAACGGCATCTGCAAGATGAATTGGAGATGATGCCTGTGGAAAATTTTGTTGGTCAGGAGGTCGCAGTGCTTGTTTCTCTGTGTTCCTCATATGTGCATCGCCTGCGTCTACGGCAGCTTAAGGTTGCCCGATTGCCTCCATTAATGGAGGGGCCTGATGAATGTTCCACTGAACTTCCACCCATGAATCATATAGATCTTGCACTCATCATCAGAGGTCTTACAGAACTTGAGGTGTGTAAATATTGACAGCATCATATTGACACCTAGATATATAAGAAGTGTCCTAAAATGCCCTCTTTGGTTAATCCAGTTTATAGAAAGTGTATCTGATGTAAATATAACTGGTAAAAGACCTTTTGTCCAAAAGTTGCTCACAAACAGCCATACATACAAATTATTTATACCTTTTTAATTTTATAAAGCCACCAAGTGATGGAGATATAATCCTCCAAAATGTGTAGCTGGAAGAACAATACGTATGACTTGTAACAGTAGTTTGTATTTTCAAATTCATCATTTATTTTTGCCTCCTCATGCACTGTCAGAACATCACCCAATGTTTTTTATCAATATGACAGCAGATATGTGTTACATAAGGTATGAAATGTGTGAACTTACTTCTATTTAATGTGAGAAGGAATTTTCTGATGATACCGGTATTTAAACAGACATATTAAGCGATCTTTTCCATCACCTTGAGCAGTTTATTATGTGTTTCAATTCTCTGTTTTGAATTTTTCTGTTTGTTTCTCCTAAGTAAATATGAGTCCAAACTGGTTGTTGTTTCATGATTGTGTGTAGACCCATTACTGAAATACTTACAAATGTTTTTGCTGATATGCACAACAGGTTGGTAGGTGTACCCATTTTGTGATGTAAGGATGCACATATTTTAAGATAGTTCTTTACAGTGAGCCCAACAACTGCTTCTAGTCATTATTCTTACTGCCCTTTTTTTCCAATTTAAGAACTGTATCAATATTTGTGCCATTGATCCCAGAGAATAATCCCATAGCTAAGAACTTAGTGTATCCCACATCAAGACTCTGGCTGTTACGAGCTGTTGATAGAGCCCTAAGCACATAACATGCTGATAACATTCTTTTGGTCACTATCTTTATTCCATATTATTTGACAATCAGTATTCATCGCTGAAAGTTTGTTTGTTCCACAATGTTTATCGTCTATGCTCAATTTGGCATAGTTGCTTTCCCACTTTATGCTGAAGTGAATGCTGGTGTTTTTTAAATGTTTAGTGTTACTTTATCACATACTGCCCAATTGTGAATATCCTTGAGGGTTTCATTTGTCTTCTCTATTAGGAGTTCTGGTGTCAGTAATATTACTGCAATTAGTAAAGAGAACTTTTCTCCTTGTCTTATATTGCCTGTACGGTCTTGGACAATTATTAAGGACAAAATTGGACCCAATGCATTCTTCTGATGCACATTTATGTTTATATATGTATTGTCTGTGTATTGTTTTATTAAAAATCTGTCATCAGCAGACGTGTGAACTCTGCCTATTTTCCATGTAAAACTGGAACCACTCATTGTCTATTCCTGTTATGCACAATGCTTCTAATATGATTAGTAGTGTTTTGTTGTCACTTTTGACAGTGACAAAAGCCTTGGACAGGTCTAAGAATTTGCCTGTAGCACATCTTTGACAGGAGCTTTTGCAAACTCTGTAGTAGTCGTTATTGTCCTCCTTCCTCTTCAGAAACCAAACTTCGATTTGTTGACAAGGTACCTCATTTAGTGTGTGTAAGTGCACAACTTGTGCATGTTTAGGTACTCTGAAAAATATCTGAATTAAAGAACTCATTTATTATGTGTGTCAATGGATTTGTATGTTATCTATGCATGCTTCGGAAGACTGGAAATGCATCTATGCTTGCTCACTTTTTACTACTTTAATTTCTGTATTATATTCCTGACTTCAAGTTTGGTTGTGAGAAACATCATCATTATACTTGCCGTGAAATTCATTGTGGGTGCTACATGTCCCTTAGGAAGATTTTGCTGCAACTTCTCTGCAGTACCAGAGGATAAATCCTCAGGAATTTGCCAGTTCCTGAGGATTTTCCATTTCTCTATCCACATCTTTGCCTTGTGTGTTATGACACTTGTCTGCCTTTTCCAATTTCATATTTTATGATATCTGATATTACTTTGCTTTTATTTTCTGCATCATAGAATGTTTTTTTTCATTGAATGACTTTTCTGCAGCAAGCAGTACCTTTTGTACATTTGGTAGTTAATTATTGAAGTGCTTTTGTAAAGAACTGAGAAATGTAAGAGCCTGGGAGGACTTTCTAATACTCATAGTTATACATTTATTTTCCTCGGAATGGCTAACTTTGGAAATGTTTTCTTAAAAATTAAATAGTTTGCACAATTTAGAGAATTTAGTATTTACATTATGTCAACAAAAGTCATCAGTTATAATTATTTTTTAATTTCTATTTTTTACTTTTTCAATTATTATTAATTATATAATATATAACATGTTATATTTAGTATCTACATTGTATTACATTCACATTTTAGCCAAGGTTTTATTTGCCAATAACATAGAAAAATAATGTATTTCACATTCCAAGAAGATCCTTTTGTAGGTCTGCACTTTCGTGGATTCTACCAAACCCGTTTTTAGCTTTATTATCTGACTAATAATCCAAGAGGCCAAGACCTTTTCTAAATGCTTTATAATTTTCCTTATCAATATCTGTAAGTATGTAGTCTGAGACAGATTCTATGCTTTTTGATACACTCATAGCAGTGTTTACTATTTGTGCTGTGACAAAAGTGTTCAAAATGTTGAGAAAGTTACCACTAATTTCACTGACACTTCATGTCTCCACATATTATCATGTTAGTTTTAGGGGATGAGACTCTTTTCAGGACTTCAGTTAATTTGTTGAAGTTAGTGTCCAAATTACCACCAAGGGAGCAGTACATACACAAAATGATAAACTGTTTATGGATGTCTAGCTTTGTTAGCTCAGTGGCTGTAAGTTCAAAATGTTTATCTACACTGATCTTGATCTAGCTTTGAAATATGTTCTACTTCTGATATAAATAGACAATTCCCCATCCATTAATGTAGTTCTGTGGTAGAAACTTACACATTCATATGACAATAGCACTGTATGCTGTATGTCAGTGTCATTACAAATAACTTTAGTAGGTAATATGAATATCTCCATCACTTCTACAGAAGAAGTAATGTCTAAAATAAAAAATGTGTAGTGGTTATGATGTAACAGGAGCAGAATTAATTAAAGAGTTACAATGAAATGAATACCCTTAGCTGCATACTGGCATTGATATAAGTCAACAGGGACAGTTGAAAATGTATGCCCTGACCGGGACTCGAACGCGGGATCTCCTGCTTACATGGCAGAAGCTCTATCCGTCTGAGCCACCAAGGACAGAGGATAGTGCAACTGCAGGAAAATATCTCTGTCATGCCTCCTGTGAGACACACAAGTCCAATTTCACTTTTGCCAGCTCTTTTAAAAAATTGTAGAAAATAAAAAATTTACAAGTAGCTTCTTAACCACCTGACTACAAATAGTCGCAGTTTGTATTTCTACATGAGTCTGATGTTTATAAGGCTATTTAGACATATAGAAATAATGTATTTAATTCATTAGACAATAAATTACAGGACATTACTATATTCTGTGTGACTGTGTAAATCTCACTTTCTTCACCTTCTGCATTGTGGGTTTCTATTAGATCTGTTGCCAAAGTAAACAGGAAGCAAGTTGTCAGACAGTCATCACTTTGAATGTAGTCATCCAGACTAAATGAAATGTTTTGGATTTGAATTAATTTAGCAATTGCTACTGCATTTCATTGAGCTTCAGTGAATACAGCAGCATCTTGTTTATCACCTTCAAAGCCTGCTTTGTAGGAGCACTTGGCAGCAGTTTCAGGTTTCATTTCCCTTATTACCAAGCTAATCCAGTGTACTGCAACCAGAACAGAAACTGATTGTGCAAAATCAAATGCTCTTTCTGCTTCTTCATCACTAAGAATAAGGGACTGCATCAATAATTGCCTATAGTGAGTCTTGAATGTGTAAATAAGCCCCTGGTCCATGGGTGGTGTGATTCTGGTCGAACCTGGTGTGTTCCAAGCCAACTTCACATTTGATAACTTGGCTTTTGGGTGGCAGGTTGTATTGTCTAGGAAAAAGAGAACTTGGTGATATCCTTTCTTGATTTTCACATTGAAAAAGCCCAGCCACTCTTCCATAATACCACTTACTATCCACATCTGTTTATTGCTTCACTGTGTGAGTGGAAGCTTACCTATGTTTTTGAAACAGTAGGGTTTTGGCATCTTTCTAATCACCTGTGATTTCTCCATTTCACCCAGCATGTTGCCACACAGCAGATTAGTGAGTCTTTTCATGGACATTTTGCCATTGATGCACTTTTCATCTCTATTACTACAGAATTTGAAGGCAGCGTGCAATAAAATAAATATATTCCATTGACACTGAACACATCTTTTGGGTAATAATTCCCATTTAGTTTGTGCAATATTGTCTTCTATTCTGCTGCTAGATTTTCCTGCACATCCGTAGCTTCCCCATGCACTTCATTCGACATAAAGTTGTGTCTAGTTTTGAGTGTCCAGTCATCCTGTAGATGCCTTAAATTCCATATTTCCAAGCTCTTTAGTGATTTTCAGAGCCTCACTCAGAAACATTGGTTCAGACAAAGGTAAGTTTTTTGCCTACACAGTTACAAATCATTCCTGCACTATCTTGTTAATTTCTTCATTTCCTGTCTTCTTCGCCTTTCTATATCATGTCCTCATTTCTCCAAGTTTCATAAAAATTTTGTTTTACAGCATTGGAAATGCAAGATTATTTTGTGCATAGAGGGTATTTTCTCATGCACCTCCATTACCTTAATCTTTTATTAATTGTTAGCAATAGATACTTTATGTTCAGAAGCATTTTGTCACTTAAAGTGCTACAAGTCAACTGAAATGGGCGAAGAATAATGCAGGTAGTGCATTTCTTTGCACTGCTTGACCTTGTTGGATAAAACCATTGTTAATGAAACTACAGTCACCTCTTTCACATTACGGGATTGTCAGGGATGTACAATCATCTTATAAAATTAGCTTCTTTGTCTAGACATGTATAACTAATGTATACTGTAGTGCCAGTACAGTAGTACTGTGTATACAATGTTTGATCGAACGGTAGCATGAATTTTTTAATGTTGTGGGCTGTTTATATCTGATTTTCAATTGTGTGTGTGTGTGTGTGTGTGTGTGTGTGTGTGTGTGTGTGTGTGTGTGTGTGTTCCTAATGTACATTGGCACATTGGCATTTTTAGTTGTTCCAAATATTCAATGTATTGTTGACAACTGAAAAGCGTATATGTGTTTTTGAGAGCTCAGCAAATTTTTACTTTCCAAAAAGATGTGTCAGACATTTGCATTAAATTTTGCCTGTAAATGGATAAAGTGCAGCACCACATTTCAAATGTTTACTGTAGATTTTGGTGGATCTAATATGAGTAAGACAAGAGTTTACGACGGGGATAAGTATATAAAGAGAGGCAATAAAATGCTAAAGGCAAAGACTGCCCAGGACGCTCTAGCACATCAGTTACTGACAATCCTTTGGCTCATGCCAAGCAATTTATTTGAATGTTTTGGGCATGAAACATGTAGCAGCGAAGTTTGTTCCGAAATTGTTGAATTTTGACCAAAAAATGATGTCGAATATACATTGCTCAGGAATTGGTGAATGAAGTTGACAATGATTCAGAACTGCTAAAGAAGTTTATAACAGGTGATGAAGGATGAGTATGACATTGAGACAAAGGCTCAGTCATCTCGCTGGAAACCACTTGAAAAGCCAAGACCGAAAAAAATTTGACAAGTTCGGTCACATGCGAAGGTTATTCTCCATGTTTTCTTCAATTAAAGTAGAATAGTCCATCATGAGTTCCTGCCTTATGGTTGGACAGTCAGTAAGGAATATTACTTGGAAGTCATGCACCATTTGCATGAAGCAATCTGAAGAAAATGACCAGAACTAAACCAAACTACTCGTGGAAACTGCATCACAATAATTCTCCCACTGATACCCCAATGGTTGTTCATGATTTTTTGGCAGGAAATAAAACTGTTATGTTGTCTTAGGATATTCATAGGACATGCCCTCCCTGCCACTTCTTTGTATTCCTGAGTGTGAAGGGAATGGTGAAAGGATGTCATTTTGCCAGCATTGATGAGATGAAAACGTAATCACAGAAGGAGCTGAACACTGTAACGAAAAATGAGTACTGGGGGAACTTCCAAGATTGGAAAAAGTGCTGGTACAACTGTATTGTGTATGAGGGGTATTACTTTGAAGGGCACAAAGTTTATGGAGAATAAATGAAATACTTCAGAAAAACAAAAATTCCTGTTACTTTATGATCACAAAATGTAAGTTTTTCTTTCAGATTATACAATGAAATATTAATTATGTCTTAAATTTGCATTCCATTTCTGTGTTAGGCATGTTCCACATATACAAAAAAAAACTGACACATATAAAGAAATTGAATGTGCCAGGATTGAAATACTGCACAGTTTGTCCAGACTTCTGAATTACACACATTCCAATTTGATCAAGTTTAGCTGTATTTGTAATCATGAGGCCAATGGTCTCCAGGGTCAATGATCACTGGCAGCTCTCACACTGCCGCCTGCTGGCCTAGGCTGCATGCATGTTTGAGCTCTGTCATCTGGTGATGTGACTCCTTTGAGGTTAGGCCACTTGGCATACCATTGTTGTGAGAAAGGTTGTCAGTCTATAGGACGTACATACCATACACAGCATCCATCCCTCTGCCCCACACCCCATCTCCCAAGAAATAGATGGTGTAGCACATCTTGATGCATGAGAAAACTGTTGCTTCTTTGTTGGCTTTCTGTGGAACTGGTGACCCCAGTGGGCTGAGGTTACTGTCCATTGGAGTTGCTGTCTGGACCAGGGTCTGGCTGAACTTGCCAGAGGCTGGATGGTATGGACCTTGTGGCTGTGGCAGTTCTGCTGTACTGTTGTAGGTTTGTGGAGGGGGAAAAACCAACTCGGGATCAAAAAGAATGTGATAGTCCACTGCTAGGAGGTATCGCTGTTTTCTGTAGGTGCTCCTGATTAATACGCTTGTGGCAAATGAAGCCATTGCAAAGTTGTACTTCCACCATGGCTTTTCCTAATAAATGGGCAACAACCGCCAGGGCTGAGCAAAGGTTATTCTTAGAGAAAACTATTGCCCAAATGGTATCTTCGACAGAGCAGTAGTGGGGCCAAGACCATGGAGAGGGAGATGGAGAGTTTGGACCAATACTGCTGTCTGTGGAGTTTTTTGACAGGGCTGATGGTATGCTGAAGGGTTGAGGGAGTTTTTTGGCAGGGCTGATGGCATACTGAGGGGTTGAGGGAGTTTTTTGGCAGGGCTGATGCCATGCTGAGGGGTTGAGTGGTAAGAGACTAAAACAGAATGAGGGCTTCATTTAAATTATCATCAGTGTGCGGACAAAGTTTTCCACTAATCGTTGGATGCAGGATGAAAAGATGCTCTGTGCACTTGCAATGCTATTAAAAAAATAAAAAGAGGTAAATTCGGAAGATGTGAACTGAGGTCTGTTGTTGATAACTGTGGTTTGTGGGAGACATTCAATATAGTGACCATGATAAACCATGAACAGCCAAGGAAGGGGCCTGTAAAGTCTAAATGGGGTCATGATCAGGACACTGAATGATCAGGCCACCTGAAGTATAAGCAAGCATGTGCTGGCTGTTTGTTTTGGCAGGTTTTGCATGCTGCCATCATGTTGACTGTTGTGGTTGGCAGGAGAGCCAACCGTATGGTTAAAGGAGGCCGAAATGCACGCATTTTAGCTCACGCAGCCTGGCGTGAGGTCTGGAACAAGACAAGGGAATTACAATTGAGAAAAACGGACGTAGCTGGTATAATACTTAACTTTAATCCATTCATGGAGAACGTCACTCTTTATGGTACATGAGTCACAATATCAATAGTACGGATACTGGCACCTTCCTAGGTCGTAGCAAATAACGTAGCTAACAGCTATGCTAACTATCGTCTCGGCAAATGAGAGCGTAGAACTCAGTGAACCATCGCTAGCAAAGTCAGCAGTACAACTGGGGCGAGTGCTAGGAATTCTCTCTAGACCTGCTGTGTGGCGGGCTGTGTGGCGGCGCTCGGTCTGCAATCACTGATAGTGGCGACACGCGGGTCCGACGTGTACTACCGGACCGTGGCCGATTTAAAGGCTACCACCTATCAAGTGTGGTGTCTGGCGGTGACACCACATTCCTCCCCCGCAAATCGGCGTACGGTTGTGGCATAAGGCTTCCGCCCACCGTGGGGAGGACCGCATGTTGACGTATGCGACGAGGTGGGGAGCCTATCAACAGGCGAGCCTGTGCCACCCGCACCCTGCCATTCGGACAGCTGGGACCTAGGAAACGCCTGAAAACCTGCTCCAGGGGGCACGCCAACATGCGGTGTGTGCGCCCGTAGGGAGACAGGAGGGGCCGAAGGGTCGACCTCCATCGGGCCGGGGCAACCAACGGGCGAAGACGACATATGGTCCGGAGCGGGCAAGAGTTCCATGTCGGAGGACAACTGGTCACGGGAAGCGATCGGCAGTGCGTGTCCCAGGGAGGCCCCCAGCGGTTGCAGCGACGCGTCCACTGCGGGCGTCGCCGACAGGAGAACAGGCTGCGGTGGCGATGGCGACGGCGGCGGCGCATCATCATGTGTCAAAATGGAAGGCAGCGTCGGTAACACCTGGGGCTGAGGCGTGCCAGTAGATGGGTCCCCGGGGTGCTGACTGGACGGCACCGTCGCTGAAAGCAGATGGCGAGTGGCAGATTCCGTGTGACGACAGAGGCGCAGCTGCTTGAGATGCCGACGCACCTCACCAGAGGCCCCCAAAACCAGATACATAGCGTGGCCCAGGCAGCGAAGAATGCGCCCTTCGAGCTAACGTCGTGAACCTTGGTAGTGGCAATAGTAGACAATGTCGCCTGGAGCAAAAGCAGGTGTCTGCCGATGCACAGGAACCTGATGCGGCGGATGCAGCAAAGACATCAAGGTTCGATAATGGCGACCGTGGAGCAACTCAGCTGGCGAGCGACCATCTCGGGGCTGTGAGCAATACGAGGACAAAAAGAGCAATAACGCGTTCTCCTGAGAGTGCGACTCTTTCAACTTCAACATCTGTGACTTGAAGGTCCTGACCAATCATTCAGCGTCACCGTTTGACTGTGGCGAAAACGGCGCAGATGTCAGATGTTAAATACCATTGGCCTTGCAGAATGACTGAAATTCTGCGGACATGAATTGTGGGCCATTGTCGGAAACAATAGTCTGTGGAAGACCTTCAATGCAAAAGATAGAGGATAACGCTTGGATGGTGGCAGATGACGTCGTGAAAGAAATCCGGACAACAAAAGGAAAATTACTGATTGAATCTACCACAATCAACCATCGAGCATTCCAGAATGGACCAGCAAAATCGACGTGTAATCGTTGCCAAGGGGAAGTGGCTTTTGGCTATGCAAAGAATTTCTGCGGTGGTGCTGATTGTTGTTCAGCACACACCATGCAAGAAGAGCACATATTCGTAATTGCGGCATCGATTCCGAACCAAGTACAGTGCTGACGAGCAAGTTGTTTCGTTCTCACTATACCCCAATGTCCTTGGTGGAGAAGCTGTAAGACAGAGGACTGTAACGAATGTGGAACCACAACCCTGGACTGATCATTATCAGAACGCAACAGCAAAACACCACATCGTACAAAAAGTCTCTCCTTGTGAGCAAAAAATCGGCGAACCAATGGGTCTCCGATCAGTGACTTTGACAAGGGCCATTGCTTAGCAACAAAATGCAGAATGGGAGCAAGGACAGGGTCGGCAGCTGTGGTTGTAGTACACGACGAAAATTAATCGGAAACGATTCGACCACGTCATCGGTTTCCGCATCAATGAACATGCAAGCAAGTTCGGAGGAATCGAATGTCCTATCCTCAGCAACAGGTAAGCAGGACAACGCATTGGCGTTCCCATGCTTAGCAGTGGACCGATACAAGATATCGTAGCGGTACTGCGAGAGGAAAATAGACCAGCGAATGAATTTCTGCGCTGTACGTGGAGGTACAGGCTTGGTCGGATGAAAAAGCGATGTTAAAGGTTTGTGGTCTGTGATGATGGTAAAGTGACGACCATACAAGAAATCATGAAACTTTGTAACACCAAATACAAGAGCCAATGCTTCTTTCTCGATCTGTGAATAATTTCTTTGCGCAGACAAGAGCAATTTGGACGCAAAGGCATTAGGCCGATCGTGTGATCCATCTTTGTGCGCAAGCACCGCACCGATCCCGAAATCCGATGCATCCACCATCAACAAAAGGGGCTTCTGAGGATCGAATGGCGTAAGGCAAGTATTGGAAAGCAACGCCGATTTCAACTGGCAAAAGGCGTGTTCGCATTCCACCGTCCAAGCGAACGAACATCCTGACGGCGTAAGCGATGAAGCGGAGCTGAAATGGAAGAGGCCTGTGGCACATAGCGATGGTAGTAATTTATTTTTCCCAGCGCACTCTTTAGCTGCTTCAAATTATGCGGTGACGGTAAGTTTTGTATGGCAGGAAGGTGCATGGGACTGGGATGTATGCCTTGGGCATTTATTACATGTCCCAGGTATGGCAAGTCCCGAGCAAAAAACACACATTTGTCCTTCCGTAAGCGAAGACCATTTTGTCACAACACCTGAAATAATGTTCTGAAATTGGCCAAATGTTCTTCTTCCATCTTTCCAGAGATCACAATATCATCCAGATAATTTGCTGCAGTAGGGACCGACGCACAAACAGTTGGTAGATATTGCTGAAACAATGCAGGGGCGGATGCACACCCGAATCAATACAAACCAAGATGCGTGTTAACCACCAAAACTCACTGGGATTCTTGGTCCACTGGTATTTGCAAGTACGCATCTGCTAGGTCCAACTTCGAAAAATATTTACCCGGGCACAGTTTGTCAAAAAGATCTTCCGGGCGGGGTAAAGGAAAAGTTGCAGTCACTAGTTGTGGATTCACTGTTGCCTTGAAGTCCACACAAAGTCTCAATTTGCCAGAAGGTTTTGGCAAAATTACTAACGGTGATGCCCAGAGAGAAGCCTGCACACGTTCAATTACACCTTGTGATTCCAAATCGTGTAACGTTTTTGCAACCTCATCACGCAATGCGTGGGGAACATTGCGTGCTCTGAAAAATTTTGGTTGCGCGTTTACTTTCAGTTCCAAATGTGCTTTATAGTTCTTAGCGCAACTGAGCCCCTTTGCAAAAATGTCTGCAAATTCTTCACATAGACGAGAAACACTGTCTGAAGGCACAGTCTGGTTCACTAATAGGACCTGATTTACTATAGACAAGTTAAACAACTGAAATAAATCGAAACCAAACAAGTTCACTGCAGAAGAAGAACGAAGGACGTAAAATAACACAAGTTTTGTTTGTCCTTTTTATGTTGCAAGAAGGCTGCACTGTCCTAACACAGGGATCGTTTGTCTGGAATAGCTATGTAGCTTAACATTTGCGGCACGCAACGGAGGTGTGCCCAGCAATTTATAAGTGTCGTGATTGGTCAGTGAAACTGCAGCTCCTGTTTCGAGCTAGAATGGTATCACTTTGCCGTTAATGTCCAAGTCTACAAAAAGTTCATTGTCCTGCTGACGACAAGAGCGACTGTCTTGTGCAACGTGAACTGACACTGGCACATAATCACTTGCGACGTGACGGGAGTTCCGGCAATGTCGACGCACACTATTTTTTGGACGAACACAGTCACTGGTAGAGATAGTGGCTCTGCGCGGAGTGGAATGAACAACATGAATTTCCATGGGCGAAGTTTCGTGAGCCTGAATATCCTTGGTTCGATTCTCATTCCGGAGCGAAGCAAAGGGCCTGGAACGGTTTCGAGCTTCCAATCTGATCTTTTTCTCGCAAACACTCTGAACATGTCCTTTTTTATTACAAAAAAAGCAAATAGCTTGACGTGACGAACAATTCTCACGCGAATGTTTAGTAGCACACCGCGGGCATGATTTGATCACTGCATTTGCTTGCTGGCGCGGCACATGTGGCTGAGAGCCTGGCGGCAGCGGCGCCGTCGGGCACGAGTACTGTTTACTCCTCCGCGCAGCTCGCCCGGTGGGCTAGGTAACCTGACACACTGCTGGCGAAGTTTCAAATGATTCCTGAGCAAAGTCAAGTGTGTCCTGCCGATCCAATATGTCCATCACTTGTTGAAGGGAGGGATTGACTATTTTCAAAATTTGTTCCCTTATACGAACATCAGAAATGTTCTGTGCAATTGCATCACGTACCATAGTATCTGAATAAGGGAGTCAACATTGACACTCAAAAGCATAATCCCTAGTAAGGCCTTGCAAGGTTGGAACCCACTCCCGATTAGTCTGACCTGCCGTACGTTTTGTACGGAAGAAGGTATACCTTTTCGCAACTACATTGACTGATTCTTTGAAATATGCATCTAATGCAGACAAAATTTCTTCGTAGGACACAGTTGCTACATTGCGTCGGGGAAATAATTTGACTATCACACCGTACGTATGTACCCCAACGGAGGAAAGGAGTAAAGGCTGCTGCTCGTTACCTTGAATTCTGTAGGCTGTGAGATGGAATCCAAATTGGCGTGACCACTCCATCCAGCTTTCCAGTGCAGCATCAAAACGTCGAAAAGTTGGTGCAACAGCGTGTTGTGGCTGCCTTAGTGGTGAAGCGGCTGCTGCCGCATCGTTTTGCATCGCGCGTTGACCCTGGACGAGGTGTCCATGGGCATCCAGTAAGGCCTGCGTCTGCGGATTCTGTAAGCTATAAAATTCGGACAGTACATCTAGAGATTGTGGCGAAGCCATTACACAAGTAAATCTTGACTCTCGTCGAAAATGTTGTGGCTGGCAGGAGAACCAACCACTTGGTACTAAAGGAGGCCGAAATGCACGCGTTTTAGCTCACCCAGGCTGGCGTGAGGTCTGGAACATGACAGGGGAATTACAATCGAGGAAAACGGACATAGCTGGTGGAATACTTAACTTTAATCCATTCATGGAGAACGTCGCTCTTTATGGTACATGATTCACAATATCAATAGTACGGATACTGGCACCTTGCTATGTCGTAGCAAATAACGTAGCTAACGGCTGTGCTAACTATCGTCTCGGCAAATGAGAGTGTAGAAGTCAGTGAACCATCGCTAGCAAAGTCGGCAATACAACTGGGGCGAGTGCTAGGAAGTCTCTCCAGACCTGCCGTGTGGCGGCGCTCAGTCTGCAATCACTGATAGTGGTGACACGCGGGTCCAACGTATACTACTGGACCGCGGCCGATTTAAAGGCTACCACCTAGCAAGTGTGGTGTCTGGCGGTGACACCACATTGACAGTATCTGCTTGGATCCCTTGCCACTACATATGTTGATATACCAGCCTCTTGGTGAGCACGCCTTTCCCCTGCACTGGACCTGATGTAGGAGGGACAGGATGCAGTATTTCCAAGTGGATGGGATCACAATGTGGGTGTGATCACTTTTTCCTTGCAACAAAAGGACTCCATTGAAGGTGGAAACTCATGGCACTTATTCCAGAATGCTTGACCTTGCGGATGAACCAACTGTTTCAGATCTGTCGGCCAACCTCAGTGCACTAGATGGCATAATTTGCAGTTAAACAGCTCTCCCAAAGAGTGAGAGGTGATTACCTGTGCATCCCAGTGAAGGTTGGCTACAAATTCTTCTGCCTCTGTGTCTGTATGGCAACACACCTCTGGTTCTGAATTGAATTAGGAGTAATGTGGCAATTTGGTCAGTGTATTGGAGTCTCCCATTAAGAATGGTAAGAAGGGTTTATGGTCAGTCAGTAACATGAACTGTTAGCTGTTCATAGAATTTCTTGAGTGTAAACATACACTCCTGGAAATGGAAAAAAGAACACATTGACACCGGTGTGTCAGAGCCACCATACTTGCTCCGGACACTGCGTGAGGGCTGTACAAGCAATGATCACACGCACGGCACAGCGGACACACCAGGAACCGCGGTGTTGGCCGTCGAATGGCGCTAGCTGCGCAGCATTTGTGCACCGCCGCCGTCAGTGTCAGCCAGTTTGCCGTGGCACACGGAGCTCCATCGCAGTCTTTAACACTGGTAGCATGCCGCGACAGC
The DNA here is from genome assembly GCF_023897955.1 of Schistocerca gregaria. Taxonomy (NCBI): domain Eukaryota; kingdom Metazoa; phylum Arthropoda; class Insecta; order Orthoptera; family Acrididae; genus Schistocerca; species Schistocerca gregaria. The sequence goes on from NC_064927.1 coordinate 308,045,928, forward strand.
GTGGACGTGAACCGTATGTGCAGTTGACGGACTTTGAGCGAGGGCGTATAGTGGGCATGCGGGAGGCCGGGTGGACGTACCGCCGAATTGCTCAACACGTGGGGAGTGAGGTCTCCACAGTACATCGATGTTGTCGCCAGTGGTCGGCGGAAGGTGCACGTGGCCGTCGACCTGGGACCGGACCACACGGATGCACGACAAGACCGTAGGATCCTACGCAGTGCCGTAGGGGACCACACCGCCACTTCCCAGCAAATTAGGGACACTCTTGCTCCTGGGCTATCGGCGAGGACCATTCGCAACCGTCTCCATGAAGCTGGGCTACTGTCCCGCACACCGTTAGGCCGTCTTCCACTCACGCCCCAACATCGTGCAGCCCGCCTCCAATGGTGTCGCGACAGACGTGAATGGAGGGACGAATGGAGACGTGTCGTCTTCAGCGATGAGAGTCGCTTCTGCCTTGGTGCCAATGATGGTCGTATGCGTGTTTGGCGCCGTGCAGGTGAGCGCCACAATCAGGACTGCATACGACCGAGGCACACAGGGCCAACACCCGGCATCATGGTGTGGGGAGCTATCTCCTACACTGGCCGTACACCTCTGGTGATCGTCGAGGGGACACTGAATAGTGCATGGTACATCCAAACCGTCATCGAACCCATCGTTCTACCATTCCTAGACCGGCAAGGGAACTTGCTGTTCCAACAGGACAATGCACGTCCGCATGTATCCCGTGCCACCCAACGTGCTTTAGAAGGTGTAGGTCAACTACCCTGGCCAGCAAGATCTCTGGATCTGTCCCCCATTGAGCATGTTTGGGACTGGATGAAGCGTCATCTCACGCAGTCTGCACGTCCAGCACGAACGCTGGTCCAACTGAGGCACCAGGTGGAAATGGCATGGCAAGCCGTTCCACAGGACTACATCCAGCATCTCTACGATCGTCTCCATGGGAGAATAGCAGCCTGCATTGCTGCGAAAGGTGGATATACACTGTACTAGTGCCGACATTGTGCATGCTCTGTTGCCTGTGTCTATGTGCCGGTGGTTCTGTCAGTGTGATCATGTGATGTATCTGACCCCAGGAATGTGTCAATAAAGTTTCCCCTTCCTGGGACAATGAATTCACGGTGTTCTTATTTCAATTTCCAGGAGTGTAATAGCCAAATAGATCTAAAAACCAATCCAAGTAGCAAATATTTTATTTTTCAATCAATGACTAGTCTTGGGCTGAGACCCATTTTCAAATCTACATAACAGAAGTCGAAAACGGCATTTCCATAGATGTCAAAAAATGTGTAATGGACATTTAGAGTGCATACAGCTAACTAGTGACTGAATGAAGAATAAAATATTTGCAACTTGGACTAGTTTTTTGATCTATTGATTAACAAAAGTTGCTGACTCAAAGTACTCCAGCATGCTAGAAGTTCAACAATAGCCAGAGTCTCTTTTTCTATTTGGCTGCATTGTAACTGTGTCAGAATTTTGGATATGAATGCAATGAGATGTTTCACAACATGTACTTTGTGAGGTAACATTCCACCCAAGCTGTAATCAGAAGTGTTAGCTGCTACAAATAAAGATTTTGGTGGGTCATATGCCATAAAGCATGTCAGATGGAGCAGGGCTTGATTGAGATCTCTGAAGGCTTTATCACATGCTAGTGCAGTTCCACTTCACAATGTTTTGAAACAATTGATGGAGTAGTTACACTATGACAGTGTCATTTGTGATGATCTTGCAATAGTAATTAAGTTGACCAAGCACATTTTGTAGTTCCTTTAAGTCCATTGGGACTGTAAGCTGCTGGATGGTTTGAACATTGTGTTGTAGGTTGTACTCTTAAACCAGTGAGAACATGACTGAGATATTCTACCTGAAGGATGAAAAAATGACATTAGTCCATATTAACTGGAGATTAGCTTGTTGCAGAACAGCCGAAAAGGCATCAAGGTTGGCCAAGAAGTCCTGAGCATTTTTACCCTATGATGATAATGTTGTGCAGATAGTTTGGTGTGCCAATACATCAGCTGTTTCAAGTGCCATTAAAGAAATAGCTTGGCACTGGCAGTGCCAAAAGGAAGACTGTGATAGTATAATAGTAGAAACACGGTGTTAATGACTAGAGCATTGCCTGATGCCTCGTCCAGAGGAGCTGAAAGTAGGTATTCCGTAGATCAGTCTTGGTGAAAATCTTGACTCCTGCAAACCATGCCTTAATGGTATCCACTTTTTGATTTGTGTAGGTGTCACTGACAGACTGTGTATTGATTGTGACCTGAAAGTCATCACGAATCCGAAGTGATCCATTCAATTTTTCCAGTCATGATGGGAGTAGCCCACTGACCATTGGCGACAGTGATGAGAATGCCTCTTCCATCTGTAGCTTATCTCTGCGGATAAATGTAACATTCCAAGCTTTGCCAAAGCAGGGTGTGGCTGTTGGAGGGAGGTGACATGAGTGTCAACTAGTGAAGCCAATAGTAGGATGAGATAAAACAAACTCATACATGGAGAGAAGATCCTGAGCTCCCAGAAAATGGGGCTCCATGCAGGTGTAAACTACGTTCATTTTAAGGGAAGATTGGCAAACATCCACCTTGTGTCCTGTCTTGCTGCAGGAAGAACATTTATCCTGGTGATGATAAAACTATTACTATGGGTGGGCAATAAAACGAGATGCTGCATGAACTGCTGTGGGTGACATACATTGGTCGGGGGCTTGCAGCCACAGGTGAATCTGAATGTAGTGCAAGCTGTGGCTGAGATTGGGGCCAGCAAGCTGGGTAGGCTGCAAATACCTGCAAAGGGTTGTGTAATGTAGTCAATGAGCGCAAAGATTTTTTGAAAGTCCTAATGTTTGGGAGGCAAGTCACTGACATGGGATTCTTGGATTTGAGGGGATTGGTATGAAGTCCTCCATCTGGTGAAAGTACAAGAAACATGTCTCTGATAAGGGAAGTTGCATAGAACTGTGTACATTGAGGATTAGTGCACTGGAATCAGTAGTCATGATATAACCCCACAATTTGCCTATCCACTCTCCGTAAGATTGTCCACAAAACCTGTGGTAAATAAAAAAAGTATGGTGGGCCACATGCACTTGCAAGTCAAAATATTCTAGTAAACAAGTCTTCAAGCAGTCATATGGGAGGGTATGAGTCCCCGCTTCAGGGTTGAGCTGTTGTATTAAATGGTAAATTTCTTGGCCTGCGTAGGCCAGAAAGAATGCAAGCTGTTGGATGTCACCTGTGATGCCATGGGCCAGAAGGTGGTGTTTCAGTCTGACCACATAGTTGACCCAGAGCTCGCTCTTGTGGTCAAACATGTGGAACAGCAGTGATGGCCCAGCTTTTTCCAGTGAGTTAGTGCAGGTCAACCGGATGACAACCAGAGATCCATGTTGGATGTGGTGATGGTCATCATTTTGTGTGCCATCACTTGCATGGTGTGTTGCATGTTCTGGAATAACAGCATCACCTGCACAGTAACATCAAAAGATTAGGACATGGGGTACCAAAAACATCACATCCAATGATGTTGCGACACAGGTGAACACAGCCCAGGAAAACAATGTGTAACAGTTTTATTGAAAAGTATATAAACCAAATACTCCTCCTTTGGAAACAAGTTAATCACTGAATTTATAAGAGTGTAACTTTGGCTGAAAGCCGTAATGACGAAATGGTGGAAGTTAATGGTCACTCAGCATTAGAACAGAATAATGTCAGCTTATACCAAGTTCTTGACATCTCTGTTGCAGAGGCCAAGTCCTGGTGATGGTACAGGCAAGTGCTGGCAGTTGGTGGTGGGTGATGCAGCATGGTCTCATACATAGCAAATGTTCTGATCAAGTCTCTGGTTGAGGAACTGTGGGTTCTGTCAGCACCTGGCCCGTATACCATCGCTGTGAGAGGGTTACCATATATGTATCCTTTTGAGAGCATCACACTGCTAATTGAAAGAACCAGGCATGCAATGTGGCCCAGCCTAAGCATCAGTCTGTCAGTGTATTTCTCCTGTTGTGTGAATTAGGAACTAGAGAGGGGAAGGAGCAGTATCAGATGGTAGCTGTAAGTGCTTGGATGGGTCACATGCTTAAGTGTTTCCTATTGAAAGCAGATGTCTAGGATTGAGTCCTAGTTTAGCATACAGTTTTAATTTGTCAGGTGGATGAAGAGCAGCCCATGCTGTGGTAGAACATTGGCATCTCAGTACAGAAAAATATACAGGGTGGTCCAAAAGTCCGGAAACATCCTGATAAAATCCAAATGGAGTAGCAAACAAGAAAACAGAGTCCCTACACACGAGGAACGGGAAGGGGAAAATTTTATAGGCTATGCCACCAACATGGCGGCCATCTTGAAAGTCGCCATCTTGGATTCAACTCCAAAATTTCAAATGGGAATGTGGTCGTGTGACATATCAAACACATAGAGAATTTCACCAGAAAAACAATGACGGTGTTATTTTAAACATAGCTTCATTCATTCTCGGGTTATAGCCAATTACTTGCGGCAGCAGTGGGACGCTCGGCAGCATGAGTATTACTTACTGAGAAGTCATAAAATGGAGTCTGAAATGGTGCAAAGTGACTATCCGATGCCTGGTGTGTTACATGTGTTCAACACATGTGTTTAACATATGAATAATGCATTGAAATCATCTTGATGTCAGGAGGAAGATGCACACGGGTCATTGCTGAGGATTTAAACAGTCGTCACCCAACCAGACAGCCCATCACTCACAATGCAATTGCCAAGCTTTTGGCCAAATTCCGAGCAACAGGTTCTGTTGCAGAAAAACATAAAGCTGGAAGACCAAAATCTGGCACCAATGAAGCAACAAGAGTGAGCGTGTTGACATCATTTAGCAAGAGTCCGCAACGGAGTACTCGTCGCCTGTCGCCAGAATGTGGGGTTAGCCGTACTTCCATACTGCGAATTTAATCACAGCACAAATGGCACCCGTACAAAATTCAGCTGCTCCAACACTTGAACGAGTATGACCCAGACCGTTGGGTACAGTTCGCAGAATGGGTGACACAGCAGCTGCAGATACACCCACGTTTCCCCTATCAGGTGCTGTTCAGTGATAAAGCCAATTGCTTTATCAATAGTGAAGTGAACAAGCAGAATCACAGATACTGGTCTGACACAAATCCGCACTGGATTGATGCTTCCAAAATGGTCGACTCACAAAAAGTGATGGTCTGGTGTGGTGTGTGGGGTACCAAAGTCGTTGGACCTTTTTTTATTGATGGTACGTTAACAGCCAATGGTTATCTGAGGTTATTGTATGAAGAAGTGTTTGCCTCATTGTTAATGGAGGACGGACATTTTCGGAATGCTTCCAGCATGATGGAGCCCCACCACATTACAGGCACAATTTGCGAGCATACCTGGATGTGCAGTTCTCTCAAAAATGGATTGGTCGTAGGGGTGCTGTGGAGTGGCCACCACGTTGATGGTCTCTCGGTACTGTGTAACATCGGTGTAATGTCTCTTTGACACATAACACACAAGCTGTCGAGCTTCCCACCGCTGCCACATGTATCTGGCTATAACCTGAGAATGAATAAAGTTATGTTTAAAATAACAACGGCATTGTTTTTCTGGTGAAATTCTCTATCTGTTTGATATGTCACATGACCACATACCCATTTGAAATTTTGGAGTTGAATCAAAGATGGCGGCTTTCAAGATGGCCGCCATGTTGGTAGCATAGCCTACAAAGTTTTCTCATTCCTCATGTGTAGGGAGTCTGTTTCCTTGTTTGCCACTCCATTTGAGTTTTATGAGGGTGTTTCCGGACTTTTGGACCACCCTGTATAATCGAAAAGCATTTAAAACCTGAAAATCTGCAGCAGATTTATACTGTAACTATTCCAAAGATACCATGTACTGATTAAATTGCAACTGGTTCTTTGAAGCAACATATTAAGTACAGTGATATGACAAAAGAAAGAGAAAAGAGTTACAAGTAACAATGTGTGTTTCACATTGTGTAGTATGCTTTAAAATTGCAGCAGATTGAAAAGAGGGAAGAAGCCAGAGATTTGCATTCATTTGCTGTTGACCATTAAACTGCAACAAATGACTGAGATAGTAATTTGTTCATTATAAATCAATGTTTTGTTGTAATTTCAGGAGCTGGACATAGTTTTTGGGGAGCTGAATTGTGGCATGGATTTTAAATGGTCGTTTTTCAAGTTTGCTGTATCTGATTGCCATAACATTGGCATAGGCATGGAAAGCCTTCAGCACATTACAATTCTAAGGTGAGAATTGAATACTGCAGCTTTGAACTTGGTGAAATCAAGAACTACTTGCAAGTAAGTGTCATATTGTATGTAAATTTATGTTTGCCCAACATTTTCCATATCAATGATGAACTGCAAGTAGGTGCATGTGGTGTGATGAACTTTACAAGCCCCTGAGGTACTCTGTTTCTAATACAAAATGTATGCCAGTATAACTCTTGGATGTTATGTCCTAATCTTCCCTTCTCTTCTCATCAGTATAAAATATACAAGGAAATATTGCCCTTATCCATCTGTAGAGCAGTATGATGAACACTGTGCCTGTACTTCCATATTAACTTAGAAAACAAGTAAGATAGGAGAAAGACATACTGATAGCATTTTGTACAGTATGAACTACGGAAATAGTATACTGTAAAGACATTGAAATTAATTCTTAATAGTATGCAATGAACTAAAGAATATAAAAACAGCAGTAAGAGCAACAGTTAATGAATTTTAAGGTGAGGCACATTTAGGAAACTCCTAAGGCAAATATATAAAATAAATAAAAAAATTGTGGTTGCTGTAACAATATTCCCTTGAACATACATATTTCATATCAATCAGTACTGGTGATTAATTTTCATAGAATCAGTTATTTGAAACCACAAGACACCAGAAGAACAGCAGTTTGAAAATCCAGAGCAGTAGTCAGAGACACACAACCCATCACCAAATATTTTTGCCCATTGCTGGTGCGACACACACAAAAAATGTATACACAGGCAATTATGATAAGAATGAAATTTAATGGAAAATTTTGCTAACAGCCTCCATGTCTCAAAACAAAACTGCAGCAGATTATATGCATACTGAAGAAGGGTTGTTGTTATTTGAAAGTATTAAAATATAAAATAAAACAAATAGTGCTTTTTTTAAAAAATGCTTTGTTGTGTTTACAGAAAATGAATTCTGTGCATATTGGAAATAGCACATGGCAGTGACTTGACAGTTCATCAAGTGTAAATCATGATTTTTGTTTCATGTGAACAAGAAATACAATAATTGAATAATAGTTCAATGGAAGTTACCTTACAGTTTCTGAAAACTGAAAGTTATCCACATCACAAGTGCTGTACTTGAACATAATCTGCGTAGAAATGGTGGCCAAAATAGTGCTAGAACAATCATATTGACTGGAAAAGTGCATGAGATTTAATGTAACGAAACGGTGAAGACATTACATCAGATAAAGAAGCTGTGACCACAGATACAGGTGAAATAGTAGCATAGCAATACCAGCAAGAAACAAAGAATTGGATCACACACTGTGCAATTATTCACTCAACTGGAAGAAACACAAAAAAGTTTGTACACTCAACAGCAAAACAATTTGGCCATCATAGCCAAAATGGTAGGAAATTCAAACCATTTGGCAACAGCAACAGAAGAACCAGTCCACAAAATGAGGTCAGATGCCAGATATCTGACACTCACTCTGTAATTGTGTATACCACATGTACTAAGCGGTGCTTACTGGACTGGCTGATAGGGGTACTCCATATGTCTCATAGCTACAAGACAGATTATGGAGCTGACTGAATGTTCAAATCATGGTGACAGTAACTGGACACTAAACTTCTAAGAACACATTTATATGGGTACACTATCAGCCATTCAGGCTTAACTGTTTAATTGCAGGTAGAATTCACTAAATAAATCTGTGGCAAAATTTCAGATAATGTTTAACTAAATTATGCAACCAAGTATGAGAGTAATGAAGTAGTTAGCCTTACTGCTTATCAGCTGCACTGCATTTCAAGTATTTTTCTTCTTCAGAAAGTAGCAGAAGATATGGTGACTTATGTCAGAGTAAGACGCAACTGCACAATAATTTTCAGAGAGTGATTCTTAAAAGCAAGATACAAACATAAAAATTATTACTAGTTCAGAATGAGAAGTGTTGGACATTCATATAGCTGCACCTAAATGCTACTGTTGCCAGGAATTTAGAAGCAGTGATTACATTTTTCCATTACATTAATGACAGTAAACTTTGAGTAGCAGCAAATGAGTATTTGTGTGCCTGCAATCAATCATTAAATCTATAATGAAAGCACTATTTTACTGGATCACATTCTTGTCAGAAAATATTGTCTGTAATATATGAAGTCTGGAAATAAGCATTATGAAAGAGTTAGAATTCATCCATTCACATCTCAAGTAATGAGGATATTACAATGGATGTATTTTGAGATTCACTATAATTCATTGCATATGAACTAAACATTAGGATAAAATGATGAAAGTTATAAAAATCGTGATTCACTGTATCTTCCTGCCAGTGGTACAGTTAAGAAAAATGTTGCAAAATGCTTACAATATTATTTGCCTCCTAGTCTTGTCTGTAACATGCACTAACTATTTTTCCACTTAACATTCCTGTGACTAAAATGCTTGTATAAAAAGTGGGTCTAGTACAATGATGATGCTGTGAAATATACGTCTACCAACCCTACTATGGCATAAAATCTCTAATTACTTTGTGATTTTTATAATATTAGACCAGTTTTCATCATTTAGCCCCCAGACATGAATTCTGGGGCATTGTATATTGTGCAGATGAACCTGTAATGGTTTACAAACAAATTGGCAACAGACTACTTGTCCTAAAAGAAGAAAGGAGAAAGAGAAGATGACGAGATGGACTGCAATCATATGGTGAAGCATCATAGCAACAATAACATGGTACAGAGAGCAGTGGAAGAAATCGGAATAGGCCTTTGAAGAAGAGTGGGACACTAGTTGCTAATAACACATATTGACAAATACAGCACTGGATGTCATCATATATGTCCTGGGTTCAACTAAGACTGATGACCTCCAGTTAATTGTAATATGCCCATGGTACTGATTGTGGATGTCAAATGGGTTTATAACCAATGTCATACACAGCTTATTGATTTAGTGTCCATTTGCCTTCCTTTTCATACTTATGATGTCGAAGGTGTGTCAAACAATTTTCTGTGACTGCATGGCCTGTCTTCCAATATGGGCCCAGTCGCTGCTGGACAGGATTCAGCAAACACCTGTAGTATGCTGGTACAGTGACTTGCCATTCACACGTCATATCTCCGATAACTTGATGCATGTGTACATATCGTACATCTGTAACACAGAGATTAAGTGGCAGCAAAAATTTATTGTAAAAGGCTATACAAATTAACCCTAGGACTGACTGCAGGAAAGGAAGTTTCTTATGTATCCACAGATTGGATCGAATATCAGTCCACGTGATGGTTGAAATTATAGTATGCGAAGAGTCTAGGAATAGAGTTGAGATTCAGACCCAGTAAATGGAAGGTATTCAGTCTAAATCAACAAAATTCCTGTTGTTGTTGTAGTTGTTGTTGTCTCCAGTCCTGAGACTGGTTTGATGCAGCTCTCCATGCTACTCTATCCTGTGCTAGTTTCTTGATCTCCCAGTACTTACTGCAACCTACATCCTTCTGAATCTACTTAGTGTTTTCATCTCTTGGTCTCCCTCTACAATTTTTACCCTATAGAATAAAAATCTGCTTTTATAAATATGTTCCTTAGTTGCAGATCAAATATATTAAACCAACAATAACTTCACACACACGACATGTATTTCTGCTGTAGCAACACATATGTGTTACAGTGATTCATATTCTCAACATTGGCATTTGACAGTTAGGCCAAAGAGCAACTCACTGTGCTCTATCATCATCATCATCATCATCAACAACAACAACAACAATAACAATGTTATTATTCACTAAGTTTTCAAAAAGATAAAAGAAACACTATATGATAATCACTATGCCTTGGGCCAAGTTTGAGCTGACAACCTTCATTTTAGTATCTTATTTCCATCTGCAGGTTAGGTGTGGGCAACCATAGGTGACCCAGGGGCATGATGCACATACTTGTTTAAGCTTGCAGGCTGGCTTGTCACATGACATGACAGCAGGGCTTTTAGCACATAGTCAAAACTATAGCACATGTGATGGTAATGTTTATGAGGTCATGCACCAGTATAAATGGCACCCGTTTCCCAATATGACATGCCAGCAAATTATGCCTCAAAACTTGTATATTTTAGAGTAAATTCATTTTATGTACACCCTTTCTTCAGATGTTTACTTTTACCTACATGTCATAACCTTTGTTTCTTTACTTACAGCATATTACAGTAGCTGTCAAAAAACTTCCATTGGAAAATTCTGCAATGTTGTAAGTGAAGAAACAATGCCCACAACATGTAAGTAAATGTAAACACCTGAAGATCGGGTGCCAAGCATCTTGGAATGTCATCATGGAATGTCATCATGGAAAAATAAACACCTGTAGAAGCAACTGGTTGCAGCCGATTCATTATAAATTACCTTTGGTTTCAACATTTGCAGTGTTCTAATATGTTCACAATGGACAAAAATTATTTATTAACATTAATACAAGAAATAATATAAATATAAAATACATCAGTGAGATAGCCAATTTCAGTCGACAAGAAACTATGAGCGACTTTGTAATTTATGGCCACAGGCAGTTTATTAGAGTGTTTGAAATTTAGTGTATTAATATCTACAAACACTATTAGCAAGCATTTTAAAATGTTTGTCCAAAAATGTTTTTGATGGCTGATGGCTTATGCATGGGTTGTTTCTGTAACAACAAACAAATTGAGACATCATTTCTTTGTTCATTTTAAAAAGTTTAAAAGTCGAAATCACTTGAATTTTACACACATTGACCTGTATTATACAGAAGCTAAACAGAATAATGAATTTCCGAAGATGTGTGTGAGTGGAGTTCAGTGTTAGTGCCTGACTCTCTCCCCCTCAAATTTCAGAGTGAAAGTAATTGTTGTCCAGATCCGGCCTGCAGGCCACTATTTGCCCATCCATGATTTAGATGCAGATTTTTTAAGAAATTGGACTTTGACTCGTGCTTGGTATAGCTGCCATTTTCTTTTGTTAACTTGTTCAAATTTAGGCACACTCGGATATGCATAGATGAACACAGATGCCAGAAAAAAATTGTATATGTTTTGGGCAACAGTCAAACCAAGACTTCTGACAATATGTCATAGTGTCTTTGAGCAGTGGACCACCAGAGGCCAGAACCACAAAGGCTTACAACCAGATATAAAATAAGCAGCAACAGCTTTCAAATACGTCTTTGTTCACTCTGTCACTACTGCTACCCGTTTTAACAGAAATATATTACTTACTACCCAGACTTCAGTGTGAGAGTGGCAGGTAGAAATACGTACCGTGTGCAGTCAGTTGTAATGGCTCACTGGGAATGTTCAGTTAAAGATAGTCATCACTCTCATTGAAAAAGGCAGGTTTTCCATAGAGATGCCAGCAGCAGGTAATGCCACATCATGTACTGCAAAGAGATGGTGGAGGAACTATGTTGAAAGAGGCATTATCAACAGAGCTTCCAGCCATGGCAGAAACAGATGGGGCTGACACCAGGACAGAAAACTTGTGCATAAGAACCAATAGTTTCCATTCATAAACATGAGACACTTGGTACAAGAGACCAGCTCCCAAATTCCAGTGACAGAGTTCAGTGCAAACTGAGGGAAGATGGACTACCATCAGATCAGGAACTTGGTGAGGTTCTGGTTTACTGAATGGCATCTGCAGAGCACCTTCTGAGAGTGGCATTGGAGAACGTACTTTTTACTGTTAAGAAGGTGTTTCCTCTGAGCAACAATGGAACAGGAGTGGTATACAGGCCATGAGGGGCTACACATCATGAAAAATGTGCAGCATGACAAAAGAAGTGCTTGGCAATTGGTTTCTTATTAGGATTGCATTTCTACGAGCAGGGTGTATAACTCTCTCTTCCAGATGAGAGGAAGAATTATATGGACAAGAGAACAAATATTGTTAATTATTGTGATTTTGATATTGAGAGACATAGAATCATTTGTCTGGTGCATTAATAACATGCTCGCAATTTGTAATTCAGTCATGTGAATAATAATTATTATTACAGGTGCATCAATTTCATCATGCTAAGACATTGGTCTTCGAAGAGGATTAATAACTGCAGGCTCTGAAAAAGTTTGCTACCATTAGTAGCAGACTGCACAAGATGTAAAAAATGGTTGTTAATCGTTTATCAGCAAGCTGTTCTTCTGAAAAGTGTTAAAAGTACTTACAGAATCTCAAATAAATAAACACACTTATATAATTTCATGTTAACATACTTACTATTAACAAAAATTACAAATGCTTACATAGGCAATAGCCAAGACAGGAAAGAGAAGTGTCTGTTTCTTGAGCAATTCAGAGATAGAGAGAGAGAGAGAGAGATAGAGAGAGAGAGAGTGAGTGAGTGAGTGAGTGAGTGAGTCATAAAAACAAGTCATGAACAACTTACAAAAATTCAGAGATAGCATTTTGTTCATTTTCATTGCAATCACTAATACTTCATACACTAAGTCTGCGTTCTCTTACTATAAAAAGTCATTGAATTACATATCTTAAATAGCATCTGTAGTGCAAAATATAAATCACTTGAAGTATCATTTCAAGTGAGAGTACTTTACAGAAGTGAGGAAACTCTTGATAACAAGCAGTACATTCTTATTTCAGCCTTCAGTGCAAGTTCTGGCGATGAAGGAAAATTCACATTGCAGTAAGATCACTCTCAAGTGTATAAGTCCACAGCTGTTCAGTGGCAGCTGTGTAATATGGATTTCAGCATCATGGACTGGCCACCATATACCACTAATATGAATCTAGTGTGGGCTGAGGTTGCACAAAAACTAAAAAACTAACCACGTAACCAATCAACTGCAGTTTTTGCCCTTTCGCTCTATGCCCTTAAGGCCTGGAAGTATATTGTATCTTCTGTCAATTAGATCTGACACCTCCTAGATTTGAAGCCAAAATGCATTATTCAAGTTTTAAATAATGAGAGCTTTCTAGACTCGGTGTTAGTGTTGACAAAATTTTATCTTGTGTATTTGTTCTTTTGCTCAGTTTTCTGCCAGAGAGAGCCAGAAAAGATTACTTAATGAATGAGGAGAATCAAATCTGATCTGATAAAATATATGTTGATTTAAGTTAACTTTGTAATTGAAATTAGTGTTTCCTCAATCTTTGTTCTACTTTAATTCCTGCCCCCCCCCCCCCCTCTCTCTCTCTCTCTCTCTCTCTCTCTCTCTCTCTCTCTCTCTCTCTCTCTCTCTCTCTCTCTCTCTACACACACACGCACCCGCACATGCACACGCACATGTAGGAGTCAAGAGTAGACGAAAGAAGAAAGGTCTTAGCATCCAGAGATGCATAAGACAGATATTAAGACATTTGAACAAGGTATGTTTTGAATATGGGAAGACTGCAAGATATCTATATTATATTTCTGCTTGTGGATGTACAAACTCATCAACTCTCCAGTTGCTGAAGGTGAGTGGTGTGGTTTAATGCTGAAGAATGAGACTACGCAATGGAAGCTTCAGCAAGTGATATTTGGTAGGCAGTACATAATATCTGTCTTTGTGGCTTTTCCCTAATTATTAGCTTCATTCATATTGGCATGAAGTTTACACAGAGACCTTAGTAACAATGCAGCCACAATATTTACAACTAACTTCTGTTACTGAAGTCCATACATTTCTCTGTAAATAATTAAATAATGCAGAACTTGTTTCACTACAAGTATTTTAGATTGACCAGGGTACAACAATAACGAAAATTCCTGGAGGGAATGCTATGCAAAATAAAGGAAAGGCACCTTTAGCAGAATGATGTGTGGTGCATAGACACACATAACAGAACACATTGTTAACTAGCCAAGCACAGGTCTTCTTCTGACAGGAAGTACTCATATCCAGTCATACTACAGTGGCAACAATGGTTATTAGAAAAAAGGTGCCTGGACTGATGGATGTGAGGAGGGAATAAGGAAGGATGGGCAAGGCAAGGAGGGCTAGAGCAACACAGTGCATTACAGGATAAGGAAAGACAGGAGGCTCAATGGCTGCAAAAAAAACAGGAGTTGAGAGGTGTAAGAGGTATAGGGCAAGGGAGAGGAATGGGAGGAGGTTGTAAGGGAGAAAGGTGGAGAGGGAGAGAGAGTGCTCACAATGGATGAAGTAGAGTTGTGGAAGAAAGGAGTACACAATCTGGATAGGGAAGGAATAGTTTGGACACTTCGACAATGACATAAGAGAAAAGGGAAAAGCAGCCGTGGAGCACTACCTTTCCCAGCACCCTTCTGATACTAAATCCATTTCCTAATCCTCCTGCCCAAGCACCTCTTGACTTAATAGTTATTTCACTTTTTAAGGCCAAATCTATAAACAAATTTGTGGTACTGCTATGGATACTCATATGCACCTTTCGGGCCTAATATGCTTATGGGCCATCAGGAATCCTTCCTATCCAATCAACATCTAAGACCCCCTTGTCTGGTCCAGATTCGTTGATGACATTTTCGTGAGGTGGACTCATGTCAGGGACGACCTTTTCTCTCTTGTCCATAGCTTCAAAACCTACTCGCAAGTGCACTTAACCTGTTCCCTCTGAACTCTACGAGTCACCTTCCCAGATGTTGATCTCCACCTCTCAGGTGGTTCCATAAATAGTACATTGGCTCATATCCAGCATACCAACCCTCAATGTTACCTCTTCTTGACACCTGTCACACATTTCACATCAAGCCTCCCCACTCATGGATGCCGCATGTACGCATGTAGTGAAAATACACTAACTGTACTAGAGTGTTTATTGACACAGTATCCTATCTTGCTCATCCATAAGCAGATCTCTCATACCATCTCCTTCTCTGACACCAGTCAACCTGTTAACTAGCTGCTGACCAGTACTCCTCTGACCAACCAGTACCACCCTGGCCACGAAAATCTCAACCACATTGTTCACTAGGGCTTCGACTACCTCTTGTTGTGTCCTGCGATGTGTGATATCCTACCCAAAATCCTAACCTCACCACCCACAGTAGTGTTCTGATGGCCACCCAGTGTACAGAATATCTTTATGCATCCCTATTCCAATACTGCCCTCAATTCTGTGCCCCTTGGGTTGTTCCCTTGTGCAAGATCTGGTCCATACACCCACCCACCACCTCCTACCACTGCCCAGTCACAGGAATTTCTTACCTAGTAAAAGGCAGGCCCATGTGTGAAAGCAGCCATGTTAGATATCTGCTGTACTGAATTACTGTGCAGCATTCTATGTGGGCATGACAGGCAACCAACTCGCATGAATGGCCACTGCCAAACTGAAGCAAACCACAAACTTGACCATCCAATTGACAAACCTTTTGCACAGTATAACACAAATTATTTACTGCAGCTTTGCTGTATGTGCCATTCTCCATTCCAGCACAAGATTCTCTAAACTGCACAAGCGGGAATTGTCTCCCCAGCATATCCTGTGTCCTCGCAATCCCTCTGACCTAAACCTCTGCTGACCTATTTCCCACTGATTCATCTTACCTTTTCCCTTTCTGTAACTGTCAAACCACTTCTTCCCCATACAGATAGT
The DNA here is from genome assembly GCF_023897955.1 of Schistocerca gregaria. NCBI lineage: Eukaryota > Metazoa > Arthropoda > Insecta > Orthoptera > Acrididae > Schistocerca > Schistocerca gregaria. Next base: position 308,061,729 of record NC_064927.1, read on the forward strand.
GTGCAGCCTTTGTCTACCACTCTTCCCCGACCCCCACCACCACCCATATTATGCGAGCTCTCTCTCTCTCTCTCTCTCTCTCTCTCTCTCTCTCTCTCTCTCTCTCTCTCTCTCTTTCTCTTTCTTTTTTTCTTTCTTCACCTCCCTCTCTTCTTCCCTCCTTACACCCCCTCCCCTCTTTCTATATCTCTTATATGCTCTACCATCTCAGATCTCTGTTTACCTTGTTCCCAGTCATTGTCCCTCTGTTTTTCTCTAATGAAAATGATTTGTGACTCAGTAGAGAGGAAATGGGTTGAAACCCTGGAAAGAACGGATATGACTCACAGTAGCAAAGTGGCCTGGGACCTAGTCAGGGAACATAATTGTGATCCTAAGATGGTCAAGCAACCCCCTACAGTTACATTCAGTCAGATTGTCCACCAACTCCTACTAAATAGAAAATCCAACAAGAAATGTCAGAAAATAAAAATTATCAGAAGCCAGAGCCAAGAATCAGACATTTTAAAGACATCATTTACTGTAAAAGAACTTAATCATGGACTGCATTCAATAGAAAATTGGGAAGCAGCTGGAGTTGACAATATATACACAATACAGGTCAAACACCATGGCCGTAGTGCCAAACAATAGATTTTACAACTCATTAACCACTGTCTAAAAATGTGTAAGATCCCAAAGACATGGAAGAAATCGGACATAGTAGTGCTATTGAAACTTGGGAAACATGCAGCCAGCTGAAGAATTACTGTCGTGATTGCTCTCCTATGCCATCAATATAAGCTGTACAAATGAATTATTTTAATTGCAGATCAAAAGCTCGTTCTCCAGCAAGCTGGATTCAGACCCAGAAAATCATTTACCAGTCAACTCCTGCCCCGTAAAGAACGCATAAATGAAGGGGTTGAAAACAAACAAATAATGTGAGTAGTTCTGATACACTTAAGTTCTGCATATAAGGCTGTCAGCCAGAGATTACTTATGAAAAAGACACAATTTGGGGAGCATCAGCCCACAAAAATTGTTGAATCCCTATTACAAAACTGAGAGTTTTATAAAACACTGGAGGTCAGGAAATGTTGATGGTGTTAACAAAAGAATATGTTCACACAGAACAGTGATCTGGCCCTCTTAACCTGTACACAAATGATCAACCAACACCACTAATATTACCCATTTCTTGTATGCCAATGATCTGGCTATTACCACAGAAGGAAAGAGCATAGAGGCAGTAGAATTGGAAAACTCATTAAATAGTATGTCTTTTCACAGGTACAAGTTAGCACATTCCACCTTTGCCAAAAAAAAGGCAACCAGAAAGATGAAAGTATCTTGGAATGGCAGCAACCCACAACACAGACAGACCGACATATCTGTGTGTCATGTATAGATCACTAACATGCAAATATCAATGCAAGAAGCCCCATGATAAGGTTGCCTCCAGGAACAGCATCCTGAGGAAACTAATGAGTAGTAAATGGGGAATCAGACCAACTGTACTAAGAACAACTGCCCAGGCTATTTGCTTTTCCACAGCAGAAAATGGATGCCCTGTATGGATCAGATCCACAAATATCAGAAAAAGTCAATACAAGTCTAAACCCGACATGCTGGATAACAACAGGATGCATGAAACTCACACCACTTGGGAAGGTTTATAAAGTGGCTGGATCCTCAGATCCTAAATACTGAAGAAGTCAGTCTAAGTCTAATCAAGTCTAATCAAGCAGATTCTTAAAGATGAAGTGGACAACAAATGCAACTTTGGTGAAGTTCAGGACATAAAATATCTTTGACAATGTCTCAACTGCCCTACAAGACGTACCCTTGACAACCTATGACTTGACAAGAAAGAAGCACTAGATGTGGCCAAATATTGGGCTAAAAATTTTAAAAGAAATATTCTGGGCATGAAAAAGTGAAGTAAATCGCTCTCCTGTTTTGGACTAATCCGTTTCCCTAACTGGCCTTAATTCTTTGTTATGACTACTTCTAACTGCCTGTTTATTAAAATTATTCCGCCATTCACCATGAAAGTAATATTTGGTGCCCCTCTCCTTTCCCCATCTCCCACTCCCCAAGCTCAGATCCAGGATATGCCATAGCTGAATATACTGCATTTGTCTAATCTACAGCACAGGCCATTAGACTGAAGTTATTCAAAGAGCATTTATCGGTTATTTAGGTCTTCAGGGTTACCTACACACTGTGAAATGATTTGAATTTGCTGTTCCAATATCTAAAACAAAAAATGTTGGAGCACTTGAGCGTTCATGTGGTATCCTTTTATACTTTCCAAGCATGTACACTCCTGGAAATGGAAAAAAGAACACATTGACACCGGTGTGGCAGATCCACCATACTTGCTCCGGACACTGCGAGAGGGCTGTACAAGCAATGATCACACGCACGGCACAGCGGACACACCAGGAACCGCGGTGTTGGCCGTCGAATGGCGCTAGCTGCGCAGCATTTGTGCACCGCCGCCGTCAGTGTCAGCCAGTTTGCCGTGGCATACGGAGCTCCATCGCAGTCTTTAACACTGGTAGCATGCCGCGACAGCGTGGACGTGAACCGTATGTGCAGTTGACGGACTTTGAGCGAGGGCGTATAGTGGGCATGCGGGAGGCCGGGTGGACGTACCGCCGAATTGCTCAACACGTGGGGCATGAGGTCTCCACAGTACATCGATGTTGTCGCCAGTGGTCGGCAGAAGGTGCACGTGCCCGTCGACCTGGGACCGGACCGCAGCGACGCACGGATGCACGCCAAGACCATAGGATCCTACGCAGTACCGTAGGGGACCGCACCGCCACTTCCCAGCAAATTAGGGACACTCTTGCTCCTGGGGTATCGGCGAGGACCATTCGCAACCGTCTCCATGAAGCTGGGCTACGGTCCCGCACACCGTTAGGCCGTCTTCCGCTCACGCCCCAACAACATGCAGCCCACCTCCAGTGGTGTCGCGACAGGCGTGAATGGAGGGACGAATGGAGACGTGTCGTCTTCAGCGATGAGAGTCGCTTCTGCCTTGGTTCCAATGATGGTCGTATGCGTGTTTGGTGCTGTGCAGGTGAGTGCCACAATCAGGACTGCATACGACCGAGGCACACAGGGCCAACACCCGGCATCATGGTGTGGGGAGCTATCTCCTACACTGGCCGTACACCTCTGGTGATCATCGAGGGGACACTGAATAGTGCATGGTACATCCAAACCGTCATCGAACCCATCGTTCTACCATTCCTAGACCGCCAAGGGAACTTGCTGTTCCAACAGGACAATGCACGTCCGCATGTACCCCGTGCCACCCAACGTGCTCTAGAAGGTGTAAGTCAACTACCCTGGCCAGCAAGATCTCCGGATCTGTCCCCTATTGAACATGTTTGGGACTGAATGAAGCGTCGTCTCACGCGGTCTGCACATCCAGCACGAACGCTGGTCCAACTGAGGCGCCAGTTGGAAATGGCATGGCAAGCCGTTCCACAGGACTACATCCAGCATCTCTACGATCGTCTCCATGGGAGAATAGCAGCCTGCATCGCTGCGAAAGGTGGATATACACTGTACTAGTGCCGACATTGTGCATGCTCTGTTGCCTGTGTCTATGTGCCTGTGGTTCTGTCAGTGTGATCATGTGATGCATCTGACCCCAGGAATGTGTCAATAAAGTTTCCCCTTCCTGGGACAATGAATTCACGGTGTTCTTATTTCAATTTCCAGGAGTGTATTAATGACTCAAGTTTTGTAGCAGCACTTGCTGGTGCAGTTTTGCCATGCCTACTAGCACCTGTGTTCACTATTCTGTTGTCACTGTCTGCTGATGAACTGACCAAGCCCATCTTGGCATCCTGTTGAGGAAATAATACTAATAATTTAAAATCCAACTTGCAATATTCACACATTGTGTACTAAAAAGTGATGACCATGGGTAGAGGTATCCATATGGATCCAGGCGGACTAGCTTTTAATATAGAGAAATGTGAAGTTATGAAATAAGAAATTAGTAGTAATTAACTGTGTGATAAACAGCAATATGGAAAGGATAAATTACTACACACCATATAGAGGAGGCATTGAGTCACAGATAGGCACAATGAAAAAGAATGCTAGATATCTTCAACTATCAGACTAAGTCCTTTATCAGACATAGAAAACACACACATTCACACAGGCAATACTTGCACACATATGGTCACTGTCGTCTCCAGGCACCAAGGTGCCTTATTGCCCAGAGATGACTGTGGCCAAATGTTTTATGCAAGTTGTCCTTGTATGGTGTATGTCTGTGTGTTTTCTGTCTGATGAAAGACTTAGTCCAATAGCAAAATATATCTAGCATTATTTTTTGTTGTGCCTGTCTCTAACTCAATGCCTCTTCTACTTAGTGTGTAGCAATCTTTCTTTTCCAAGTCGTTGTTATTCCACTCTGGATTTTCCATTGTTTAATTATGCAGCTAATGAGTCTCAACTGTAATCAGTGATTCCATGCAAATACTCAGTGTAAAAATATGTGTGGTGGTGGTGGTGGGGGAGGGGGGCAGGGGGAGAGGGGAGGTATCAAGTGGAATCATCACATAGATTCAGTTATAGATAAACTAAATTACAGGCTTTTTAAGATACTAGGAATCTGTGATTCTTTTATAAAAGAGAATGTTTTCATACTGGAATATTCCTCAAGGATCAGTGTCTGGTTGAAATAAGCATGTATCTGACTCATAAAAAGAATTGCAGCATAAATGGTCAAAGGCTCTTTCAACTGTTAAGAGACTGTAGTAGCAGTTGCAAAAAATCCCAGTTATCTGACTCTCTCTCAACTACTGTAAATGGTCCTTGAGATACAAAGGTAAGAGAGCAGGGTCATTTACATAAAACACTATGATAATTATGCTTTGGGATTTTCATAATTAAATAAATTGACTTCTTGCAAGTGGCTGGCATTTCTATATCAGTTCTTTCCATGATTAGAGAAGACAAACTGTAAAACTGTTTCCTCAGCTTTTCAGAAAGAATATGTAAATTTTGCAAGGTAAAAAAAAAATCTGTTCCGTATTGTATAATCTTAACCCATCACTTTGTAGGAGGTACTGCTATCTTTGATGTTATAATGTGTCAGTATTGTACTCTGTACTTATTGCTGGCTTCTGGAACTTTCGAAATTGAGAATGCCTTTCTCTGAGGAAGCATTGTGTTGCTGTATGACGACAACAGTGCCTCATATTAGTGATCATAAGCAATCTTGGTGTGGGCAGTAGAGCAGGAGTGGTCGCATGCAGCTGTGGCACAAATAATAGTATGACAAATTTGTTGAAAGAGTTATGCCCCTTTATAGAATACAAGTGTTTTAGTAATTCATTATTTCATGGAAAGGCCCGTGGGATTAGTTATGAGATCTGTGGTTCAAACATGGTCATGTTTCCATATCAGTAATTGTTGAGGAGGAACATATTGATAGTAGAACATAAATGAAACGGCTTCTGTGCTCTGTGATTATCTGTTTAATTAGTATTGGAATGCAATGTAGCAATGGTTATTTCAGAATGAATGTGAAATCAGCTGATCTGTTAACACAAGGCTGCATGTGTTTAGACATGATTATGCAAGTGTGTTACATGCTAAACGGACAATAAAACAAATTAATTTTGCTTGTACTGTTATTTTTTCAAAGTGGCATTCTCCATTTTTAACTGAATAATTATAATATTTGAGAAGTATAAAAGACATGTCATTGTATTAGGCGCATGGTTGGGTTTATTTCATAACAAAGTGTGTTCTCCATGTAAAGCTCCCATACTCTAGTCCAATAGCTGCAAAATGAATCTAAAAATAAAACTAAAGAGACATTGTCGGAGCCTTACATTTCATGACACGTTGAATGACAACTACACTATAGTGAAGAATGGTAATTTGGTATACAGCCTTACATTGGCCTATTTGTGCAGAAAATGAGGGATGAATAGTAAGTGTTGCAATACTGCCAGTTGCATGTAGTTTTGAAATTGCTGCTGTAGGCAAAACTTTTTAATCATGTAGTGTGAGATGAATTTTGCATAGTGGGAGTTAGGTAGGCATGTGTTTCATACTTTCGACTTTAAAGTGCAAAAATGATGTCAGGAAAGGAGCAAATATAACTCAATATTGTTGTGAGAAGACAACCCCATAATGAGGGGGTATTTTTGGTAGTGCAAGTCCAAAGATTCCAGATATGAGGACATACCTTAGAGAGAGTCTGTAGACATGGAACTAATAACAGAATCAAGTGTGAGCAAAACTTCAACACCTTGAATGCAAAAAAGAGAAGAAATACAGGAGACACCACTTTGTAGTAAAACTGAGCATCAGCCATACCCAAGTATCAGTCTGTAGATATGATAGTGTTTATTAGGAAAACAGCCACCCCTAGCTATCAGTCTGTTGTATATAGTGGTGTTTCTAAAGGAAAACCAAGAAAAAATTATAAAAGACTTGGAGAACTGATAGAAAAATTAGAAGACCAAGAGAAATTTGCACAGAAATCTGGAGAGAATGGAGAAAAACTTAGAAGAAAGTCAAAAAGAAACCATGAATTGACTGAAAAAAATGGCAAAAGAATTAAAGGAAGAAATTAAATCTGCATTTAAGAAGGCTTGAGAGGAAATGGGGAAGATGCTTGAAGAGAGACAAGAAGAGCAACGCATAGATGTATGTGAAGATATGAAAAATACACCTATTCTCACAGAATGTTCAATAGTTATAGAGTCACATTTAGAAGCAATTTTAGACACTAACTTGTTAACTGAAATATCTAGCTCTGAACATAGCAGAAAGCCAGCTGATGTGATCTGAGATGGTAAAACAACTAGCACATGCACAGTCCATGATAGTACACAGTTGGTTGCTAACTTTTTTGGTACAGATTAAGCTGTCTTGTCAGTAGATAAGGAATGTACTTTAAAAAGCAATATTTAGGCAGAGGATGCAAAGATTATTGTTGTAGAGGAGAAAAAGCTGACTGTTACAAAATGAAAACAAGACTCAAAACTGAGATGTCAGAGTTTATTAGCTCGTGAGAAGAAAGTTGAAGATGGTGGAAAGCAAGAAAAAGAACATTTGTCATTTGCTGAATTTGAGATGATGATCTTGTAAAAATACAAATTGAAAATGACAAAAGAGGAGAGTTTAAATTTCATTTCTAATGTTACATACTGTCAGGGCTGTAACAAAATGTACACAGAATTTTTGGAAAAGGGAATGGGAAGTAATCAGTATTTTGAAGTATGGTACAAAGAGAATAACATCAAATGTGGTGTGATGCAATGGCTAATATGTGAAGATTGTGATCATTTAACAGGCGCAATACCCGAAACAGTAGACCAGGCATGAGGAAGATCTCCACAAAATGGATCAGAGTAGAAGTAATGGGAAACGAGAGGAAACACAAAGAGAACAAGAGAAGACACAATTACTGCTACAAGTATGTGTAATATTATTACAGCCCACCGAGTCACTGACAGAAACACAGGATTTAGTGGAATGAGAAAGGAATGAACAGACAAGGATAAACGCATGTACAGAATGGCACAGAGCAGGCTATGCTGAACTGAAGTTGTTTATTCTCATTCGACCTTTTACAAAGGCATATATATTACACAATGGAAGAGGAGAAGAAAGAAAGGGAGAAGGGATTGGCATGGTGTATTGTGCATGTTGTATGGCCACAAGAAGCCTGAGTGGCACTTACAAATAAAAGGACATGTCAAATATTTATGAACATTGATTTTCTTAGTATCTACATACTGTTTGTGTTAAAATACTGCAGATATGTTTGGCTAACAGAAATGTAGATTGTCTTTCCAGTGAATAGTAGAATATTCTTTCTCTTTGACCTTTTTTTTTAATTGCAACACTTATGAGTTGATGGATAGAGGAGTAGGAGTGTTATCCATTGTGCAGTGCTATGATTCTAATTGGGTGTACTGTCGCTGAGCCATTCATTATTTATATGTCTGGGGAGCTGCTGAGATGACAGTGGGAGGGAGCTATGATGTAATGCAGTGTCCCCTTCCACCTGGCCACGTTCACTGCAATGCACAGAACTGTGACTGTTCTTTGGACCTCCTGTACTGCCATCATGGCAACATATGCTGAGAAGGACTGCATGCAGGTCAGCAACCTTCACCCATATCGATGGCTATTATGCATCAATCAGTGCTCACCATGCTTGCCTGGCATCCACAACAGGAGCAGGAATGTCAAAATTAGTTGCTACATCCACCTGCCATTGAGTGAGTACTTTGCTAAACGTGTTGTACCAAAACATTAATGTGTCACTTAGACATGTGTTTGTAAGTGTTTTGTTCAAGATGGCTAATCCTCAGCTTGTATTTCTTTGTGTTATAAATGTTTTTTACATATTTATATACCGGATTCTTTGCTAATCTTACATTACCCACACAAAAACAAAGTATTATCTAATTCTTTATGTCATGATAGACAATATGCTTGACCTTGGTGTCATGTTGTTTGCCTTAGATGTATAAATTCATGTTCAGTTTAATTTGATATCACATAAGTAATAACATACTAGCTGAGGTACAGTTTAAAATGCTTTACTGTGTTAGGTAATCAGATGGTACTAATTAAGCTGCAGTTTAATGAAAATTTGCATTTTTATGCTTTCTGCTATGTACTAAGCAGCCATTATATGTATAGTAATATTCCTTTTGAATAGACTGATCAGCGTTTGAATACAAAAGTCAGTTGACATTATCATAATTCCAGAATTTATGGAAATATGACTGCTGGGGGTGAAATATCATGTATGATTACTGTCATAAGGTATTTTAAGTGATGTGATGTTGGGCTAGAGAAAAAGAAACATATTCTGTTTAAGGAGAAAAATTGATGATAAGGTGTATGTTACAGAGACTTAGATTTGACACAAAAATGAATTATCCTTTTTTTTCCCAACCATTTTCATTGCTATTTCTGTTGACTGTCCACTTATCAAATATGCTAATCAAAATATGAATTGCTGTAAATTTTTGTTGTATGGGTGACAGAGTGTGGTATGTGCATGATATTTTTGTTGTATTATAGTATAACAACTCAGGAGGAAACCATTGCTGGGTTGGGAATCAGTTATTTGTTTCTGTAGGGATCTTGTTGCTAAGTCAAAATTTCTGTGGAATTTCTGTTTTCTTCTTCTTGTTTCTCCTCCCCCCCCTCTCTCCTCCCGCCCTCTCTCCTCCCGCCCTCTCTCCTCCCGCCCTCTCTCCTCCCGCCCTCTCTCCTCCCGCCCTCTCTCGTCCCCCCCCTCTCTCCTCCCCCCCTCTCCCCCCCCTCTCTCTCTCTCTCTCTCTCTCTCTCTCTCTCTCTCTCTCTCTCTCTCTCTATCTATCTATCTATCTATCTATCTATCTCTATCTTTATCTGTATCTCTCTCTCTCTTTTTCTCCTTCTTGTTTGATTTTTTCTTGGGAGGTGAGGGAAGGGGGGACTTTAAAAACTTTTTTCTCACAGTTTTGGAAAAATTCTACTGGCAGTGGGGGAGGGGGAGTGTAAGGGGTGTTAAACTCCTTACTTATTGCTGGCTTCTGGAACTTTTGAAGCTCAGTGTGCCCTTTCTCTGAGAAAGCATTGTTTCTGTTTAATGACAACAGTGCCGCAGCAGTAGTCTTCATGTGCCATCTTGGTATTGGCAGTAGAGTCCTTGTGGGGCTCCTGCATTGAGTGGTCACATGCGGCTGCATCGTGGCTAAATAGTATAAAGAATTTGGTAGAAAGATAATTAAGAGTTGAAAGTGTTATGTTACATCCTAGGAGACAAATGTTTCAGTAAATCAGTTATTTTGGAGAAAAGCACACAGGATTAATTATGAGATTTATGTTTGAAACAATGTTGTGTTTATGAATCAGTAATTGTCATTGAGGAACATACTGATAGTAGAACATAAATGAAGGGGCTTCTGCGATTGACAAGACTGGATGTCTTTAGACATTGTTAGGGAAGTGTGTTACCTGTTCTAAATGGACAATAACAAAGTAATTTGACTTGTACTGCTTTATTTCAAAGTGTCATTTTTCAACTAAATAACTTTTAATATCTTAGATGTATAAGAGACAAATGTTAGTATTAGGTACATGGTCATATTTATTTTGTATTGAAGTGTGTCCTCCATGTAAATTTCCTATACTCTAGTCCGATAGTGACAAAAATTACTCTAAAAATAAAACTGAAATCACATTGACTGAGCTTTACAACTTTATTTTCCCTACTTCCCCATATTTGTCTCTTTTAAATGAACATTTGAATCAGAATAATCAAAGATTCCACAATGATATTATTTACATTTTAAAAATTTGAGCATAGGTGCATAACACCTACAAAAATAACAAAAGACTTCATACTGTACTGTGTATTTACATGCTTCTGAAAAAGAAGTTTTGTTCTACAGGCTACATCGTTGCACATTGGATGACATCCGCCTTGCTGCTCTGCTACAACATCTTGTCAACAATAAAACACTAATTGAACTGGATTTTTCACATTGTTTGGTGGGTGATGCAGGTGCAATGGCCTTAGGAAAGTTGCTGCAATCTCATCCAACATTGAATATTCTAAATCTGTGTAACAATATGATTGGTATGTCACTGCTGATTTGTCTTTGTTTTTTTTTTAGTTGATAGCATCTTTGTCTCAAACTGTGAATTCCAGTAGTATACATTAGTATCAAACATTCATCTAGTGCAAGAAAGTAATTGTCAATAACAAATAAATGTTATGGGTGCCAAGAAAAATATATAAGTTGGAAGTTAGGCAATGGTTAATACGATATTATTTTCACTCAGGCAAGGGATTCTCCTGTCCAAGAATAATGACAAATCTAGTTGAGGTAGAAAAGCGCCATAACAAACATAGCCTATAAAATATTGCTAAATGAACTATGAGTGAACAAATGTTAATGATGGTTGAGTGTAACTATCAAAAAGTTAGTGTGCTCAAATAATTGGTTATTAGAGGAAGACACTGATCAGACTTTCTAATACATCAGTTAGAAAAGAGTAAAATGATAATTACAGTAAACCTTAATGAACAATATAGTGAACAAGTTTCTATACACATTGATTAATCATTCATTCATTGCTTTCTGTAAATTTCCTCATGAAGAAGAAACTTCAGATATGTGTAGTGAGTCAAGCCATACATTAACATGGCATAATTCTCATTGTGTCTTTATAATCCTGTAAAATAGCTGATGCCAAATATTGAGCACCCACGTGCAAAGTGTTCTGTGTTTAGATTTCTTGTGGACTAGCAGAGAGAGCTAACACCCATCAACCTAAGATGGCCTGGATTTAGGGTTGTTCTGTTATAAAGGAGAGAAACCACCGGGAGTATCAGTTAAAATGCATTAAAAGGCCGATAATGGGTCTCTGTTAATTGAAATGGTGACAAAATGCCAAGTATTACAGATAATGGATGCCAGTACACTGGAGGAATATGCCATGTGATATGTAAAGCATAATACTGTTTATAGCAGTAATGCCAGCTGACATTAATCAGCTTGAAGACAAGTGGGACAGTGATGAGGTAACAGATGTAAGTAATACAATGACATTAGTGAGTAGGGATCTAAAACAAAACAACCAGCTTTATATTCAACTGAGTTCACCAGATTTGTCAATGTACACAAAGGCAAGATTTCCTCTCTTTACAATAATCTTTACATTGTTTACCAGTTATACTGCTACAAATGTCAACATCTAGGTTATGTATGGATGGGTTATCTGCAGGAAATTTGGTTAACCAGTATATTAACAGAATGCAGCTCTTGTGACTGTTAGGTCAAGTGTTCAAATATCCTTCCAGTGTGGAGAAGAGAGTCGTGTTCCTCTTGAGGGATAGAAAGTCCAAGAAATCAAAATCATGAAACAAATTCCATTTTCCCAGGTGAACAAACCAAAAGGCTCAGTGGTCACCAATCTTTTTAACATTGTCCACAACTGTGAAGAATGTGGTTCCAAAGTTAATTCAATAAAACAAATAAATGTTTCTAAAATTTATTAAAATGTGTTTACAGGAATGAACAAAAGAGTACACACTGAAAATAGCCACAGTCTCCTCCAAGCAAATGATGAACAACATGGAGACAGTTAAAATGCTAGTGGTCCATTTTAAAAAAATAATAACTATTATTATAAATTCTATCCCCAACCACTCTTCTTCACATAGGAGGTAAGGACAAGTGAAAAACAAAGACACATTTTGGCACTAAGAGGGACCCAATTTTACAGTGACTGTGTTTGGTCACTTTAACAGCATCAAGGGGCATGTAGATCTTCCCCCAAGGATGATACATCAGGTTGCTGACAAATCCACATTGACATCTAAAGGGCAACTTGGGACACAGCTTATTACTTTGTAGAATGGTGGTTGCCATTCTGTGAACAGATGTGTGCACCCTGCTGCAAAAGTTCAAGTAGAGGCCAAGTACAGATAACCCCCACATTTGGGTTACAAGACAAAAGTAAGACAGACTAAGAAAATCAATAAAATGTCATCACAGGCGTTCCTGAAGTCAATTAAACAAATGACAAGTTTCACAACTGTGTAGTAAACTTGAGGAGGATTTAATACACAAAATCCTGATCTCAAATATCAGCTGTATTTACACAAGTCTGGAAACAAATAAAAACTTGACATTATCTAGGCAATAGCAGAACAGTATGCTCAGGGTCACCATGACAGCTAGCATGGATCCACTCTTTTGACAGCACAAAGAAATCATGGATTGACAAAATTGGAATTTCATTTCTAACAATGAGGATGTGTGCATTTTCTTGTTCTTGATATGGGAGGTGAAATCCAAAGCCCTGTACACTGTTCTTGGTAGTGTCCAATATGCATCTATTGATAACTTCGCTGTGGGTGAGGCAGACATACAGCAGGCCACCTAAGGCTCGCAATGCTGAGAAGAACTCCACACGTGTATTCTACTGGTTGACTTCCTATATTTATCGAATCCTTCCTTGTCTAAATATTACTAAGATCCTATGTTGGCCACATTCTATTTCACTAGATTGAGAGTGGAGTGGTGTCCCATAGAGAGCCATGGTAAGCATCAAATTACTGCTGGTTGATACATCTACATTTAGAAGACCTACTGTATATAATGCTCACCATTTGTGGGTGTGTTAAATTTAGTTAGAATCATCTAAATGAACATCTGTGGACTAGGGTGAACCATGTTCTTTGTGTGTCTTTGCTTTTATGTACCAGTGTCTTTGCTTAATCTCATTATGTGCCCACTTGACTGTCTGTCTACTTACCAGTGTTGTGTCATGTCTTGTCATGTACCATGTTTGTCATACTGTATGTCATACATCACTCAGAGCAATACAGTATGCAAGTTTGCTTTAGCATGAAGTGGGCCAATAAAAATGTACAGTATAATGTTTATCAGTGTTCTCAATAGAAGTAATCTACTAGCAGCATCCACATGCTTATGCTTACGCATTAGAACTCTATTTTTTAACATGTTATGGAGCCAACTAGGATACTGTTCTTAAATAGAAGAATTGTTTTACCCAACAAAGATGGTGACAAATTATTTGGTTTGTGTGCCAAAGTTGAAAGGGAGTGAAAACTATGGAGACTGGGCTTTTGTAATCAAGAACATGCTTATTCTCCTAGGACTGGCAAAATGTATCTCAGAAGTAGTTGTATCTGTAGATGCCAAGTCAAAGGTGGAAATAATTGGTACTACTGATCCATCTTTGTATTTGCATGCAAAAGAAGCAAAAACAGCAGTGATTCATAGCAGAAACTGAAGTTGTTGTTTGACAAGTCAGGTAAGAAAGGAGTTATTTGCGGTAAGTGCAGAAAGCCAGGACATTTTAAAAGTAAAGGTGCCCAAACCATGAGGTTAATGATATCGAACAAAATGGAACCACAAATTCCTCCAGTGTAGTGCTTCTAAGTGGTTCTTTTCAAACAATGGAAACTCCAGGTAGGAAATGCTGGAATTGGCAGTCATATGTGTATGAGGTGTGCATGCTTGTGTGTGTGAATGGGGTGTGGTCTCTCTTTTACTGATGAAAGCTGTGGGCAAAAGCTTTATATAAGTGTCTTTTAATTGCGCCTCTCTGCAACTTACCATGTCTTCTTTATGGTAAGTAGCAATAAGTAGTTCTTTTAATAGAAACGACTGGTATGTTGATATGGGTACTAATGTGCATCTCACTGCAAATAAAACTGGGATGAAGAATATTGTGCATGATGATATCATGCATAAAATTGTGGTAGCAAATCATACAGAACTTCTTGTGTTATACTCTGGAGAAGTAGATTTAACAAAAGTAGTTGGAAATACTTTATATGATGTTAAGTGAAAAATGAATGTGCTCTAGAACTGACATAAAATTCACTGCCATTGAGTACATTAGCTGAACAAGGAAACTCTGTTGAATTTAGTAGTGATCTCTGTAATATTTTTAACAGCAACCACGAATCAGATGCAACAACAGATCTTGTTAATGGTGTTATAAGCTGAATATTGACAGAAGAAGCTTTTTTTTTTAAGAAATGTTACTGCATCTAGTTCTCATAGACAATTATGACATTTAAATGCAAAGAATCTTATAGAATTCAAAGGTGGTGCTGCTGAAGGCATGGTGTGTGAAGACATTAACATCAGTACTGGTATTAGCAAACAGAATCGTGTAGTATATAATCAAGACAATCAAACGAGACAGCCATTTCCACATGAAGGTAGTACAGTTGCTAAGCCACTTTAAGTTATAAATACAGATCTGTGGGCTAATGGAAGTTATATCATTAGGTGGTACAAAGTATTTTCTTATTTTTGAAGATGATTTAGCCAAATTGTATTTGCGTATTTTCTAAAGAAAAAGGCTTAAACTTGGGAAAAATTTCAAGAATTTAAAAAAAAAAACTAGAAAATCAATGAGATAGGAAAATCAAAATAAAAAGAGTAAGTAATGCTGAAGAATTCTGTTGTCTGAGTTTTGGCAGTGTGTTGAAAAATCATGGGATTATACATCAGCTGACTAAATAAAATTGTTGTAGAAAAGGCAAAATCTATATTTTTTGATGGTAAACTTTACAAAAGATTCTGAAGCTGTTAATAGTGTAGTATATTTGTACAAAAGGTCAGTAAACTCAAGTTTAGGGAATTAAATACTATATGAACTGTGGACTGGCAAGAAACCAAATATTAGTCATCTCAGAATAAATGAAAGCAAGGTCTTGCCACATATTCCTAAAGTTAAGAGAACCAAATGGGATAAAAAGGCAAAATAAATCATCTGAGTGGGATATAGCAATACCGCTAAAGGTTAAAGGCTCTATGATCTTCAAGCAAATTATTTAGTGATAAGTGCAGATATAATTACAATGGAAAATGTCAGTGATGTAGAAGTTAAAGTAAAGAATCCTGAAGAAATCATGAGTTTAGTGGAGGAAAAAGGAGAAAAGGAGACTGGTCATGTATTGAGAGAAAGCTCGCATGATGCTTCAGAAGACTCATTTAAGTCAGAGGAAGTAACTGATGATCAAAAAACTTGTTTTACAAGAAGATGAAGTGTAGAAATCAAAGGATCACAGTGGCAGTTCAAACCAAATAGGAGATATTATGATTGGGAGACTTATCTCTCTGCAGGAACTTCAGATCTGATGGAGGACCCAACGTTCTCTGCAGGAACTTCAGATCTGATGGAGGACCCAACAACTGTGGAAGGGGCCATTTGTAGACCTAATGTGGAAAAATGGGTACGTGCTATGGATGTAGAGATCCAAGCTTTTGAAGAAATGGTAGATGTCCCAGGAAGTGCTAGTGCTGTGCAGTGTAAATGAGTGTTTAAGAAAAAAAATCAGAAGTGAAAGTAAAGTGCAGCATTATGCCAGATCAGTGGCAAAAGGATTCGCTCAGAAAACTGAAGCTGCTTATGATGAAACCTTATCACTTAAGACTTTTAATGGCTTTATATGTTAAATTAGAACAATCTGCATAAAGACATAAAAGTACTTACCTTGTTCAAAAGGGGTCCAATAGTCAGGAGCACGCATTTTTAATAAATTGCCAGCAACCATTAAAAACTTGGTTTCAGATAAAGCATGGTTTAAACAGAGTTTGAATGACTTTTCGATAGGCAACTCCTTCTACTCTTTAGATGAATATCTTAACACAGAGTGTTAAGCCAGCTTATGTAAAAACGTCTGTTAGAATTCAGTTTTGAGAGCAGTTGGTCACAACTGTCAAGATTAGATATTTTTTGTATAATAAATTTATTAATTGTGCATAACAATGTTTCATTCTGACAGCCTGTTAATTCTGTGAATATTAGCTGTTCCAATTTACTGCATTGTATTCACCTATTTCGACAATCTCCTGACAAATGATCAGAGTAGTAAGTATTATATTCACCCATCAAGAATCATCTCATTTTTTGGCTCTATAGAAAGAAAACAATCTAATCAAATCTGTCATGTAGTACCCAGAGCAGTATAATGTGCATATTTGTTTTAGCATAAAGTTGTCTAATAAAGTGAACGATATTATGTTTATCAGTGTTCTCGATAGAAGTAATCCACTAGCAGTATTCACATGCATTAGAGCTCTTAACAGGATGATTTATTGTTTTATGCTTCACCTCTAATCCTGCAGTCTCCATCCAGCTACTGCAGACCATTATTAAGAGGTTAGGGACATGGAAAATAGTAGTGGCTTGAACCAGTCTGTATTGATTTTAATAATTTTTTATTAAGTTTTCATTCTATCTTAACTCCAGATGAGACACTCCCATTCTGCTGCTTTACTGTGGGTTCCTCATTTCTGGGCAAAAAGATAAGTAGCTGAAGCCTTTGGTGAAGGATTTAGTTTAGTTGTTCCAGTCCAGATAATTTTGGATGATGAGAGGGATGCTCCTTTTGAGCTGGTTCCTGGTGGTGGTCACAGGATTAGGTGTGTGTGTGTGGGGGGGGGGGGGGGAGTAATGTCTGTCGGTGAAGGCCTTTACAAGATCTGCAAGGGATTGCTTTTTACTGGAAATGTGCTGTCCAGACTACAGAGAAGTGACTTTTGGTGTGGAAAGGATAGCAGCTGTCAAAATGCAGGTATTGTTCATGATTAGAGGGCTCAATATGGACAGAGTTTGTGATGGATCCATGAGTGAGGTGGTGGTCAATGTCTAGAAAGCTGACATGCTTGTTGAGAAGGACCTGGTGAAGCAGATGGGAGAGAAGGTGTTTCTGTTGAAGAATGAGAATAGTATGTTGGTCTAGATTATGAGGACATAATCATTGAATTAATGTACCCCCCTCCAGGCAAAGGATTTGGAGTCATGGATGGCTAGGAAGGTTTCCTCTTGGTGGCACATAAAGAGATTGTCACAGGAGGGTGTCAAACAGGTATCCATGAAAAGAGAATCCAACATGTCACATTTCAGCACATATTGTGGGAGTTTAACAGCTAATGACACCACTGGACCACAGGCTATCAACCATATTATGATGTCATTGCAGCAATCTTGCATCCAGGAAGCCAAGACAGTGTTGCGTCAACCTCCTATGTAATACTACTTTTGGGTGCTATTTATATGATGCTGCTGTACAGTCACCAGGAAATCGAGGCAATGACTTCTGTAACAAGTGGAAATAGTTGAAATAAATGCTTTGGTGTTGTAGTATTCAGCATCATGTGCCCATCAAGGTATTTTCATGATTAAAGAGGCAAACACTAATTTTGTTGTAACAGATCTGAACAGCTGTAATAAAGCATGTAACTAAAGGTTACCAGCAACAATCTTTCTGTCATGTAATTTAATACCAGTGATACTAATCCTGTTGCATAGGAAAAGCTATCATGGATGCAGACAACATACTGTTCATTATCGTTGCGTACCTTGTGCACTTGTCTTGATTGGTCTGTGTGTATGGAATATACAGATGTGCCTTGACTGAACTTGCCTTATTACACAGTTGCAACAATGTTTTGCAATTGACAGAGATTTTTAATACTGAAAATATAAAAGTAGTACTGGAAAATATAGTGATTTTTAATGC
Source organism: Schistocerca gregaria (assembly GCF_023897955.1). Classification (NCBI taxonomy): domain Eukaryota; kingdom Metazoa; phylum Arthropoda; class Insecta; order Orthoptera; family Acrididae; genus Schistocerca; species Schistocerca gregaria. The sequence goes on from NC_064927.1 coordinate 308,079,793, forward strand.
TTTTCATTACTAACAAAGAACTTGCATGGTTTGCATCTTGTGGATGATTGAATATCTGGAGTTATCTGACAAAGTAATATACCTGTAGATTTTACCCCAGGGTGAGATGAAGGTAACATATAGTAATGACACAATTACATATAACATGCACTTTATTCCATAGCTGACACAGAATGAGTACATATATGTTAATGGAAGACATAACAAAACACAATCATAATTCCTCAGGCATTCCAAATCAGGCCAGTGTCATTAGTCTGAGATTGACCTCTCTGTTGCTGCTGTTGTCACTGGCCAAGACCACACAAGCCCCCTGACTCCCACCACGTCCTCTGGGAGTGTAGAGCCTCGGGAGGAGGACATAGCCTAGAAGCAACACTATTGCAATTGCCTTCATGTGTGTGCACGCGATGAATCACACTGTGACTGGTTTCCAAGCAACATGCATTTGGGCCATTTCTCATTGAACACAGGGTAAGGGCACAATGACATCGATTGTGCTCCATGGCATATAGATATTATTTCGTGAGGTGACATGAAGGTTGGGTGCAACGAGAATGATTAATGGTGCTTTGCTAGAGTGTGGGCATGGTAAAATAGCTGGGTTGTTGATGTAATCCTGCAGAGATCAGTTGTAGTCATTGTGATGTCCTAGGAGTCTTGATGGTGAGGAAGCCCTCATTCCAAGAGTCATGATGTGATTGCAGCTGTGTACACAGTGCTCATCATTTTGGAAGTATGGGAGAAATGTCAGGTAATAAATCAGTTTCCAGTCTGATTTATCTCAAGCCACCCCTCAACATAGGGAAATCATCAACTAGTTCAACCTGAATATTGCCTGGCAGAAAGTGCTGCATGTCTAGTTGGAATATGAATGTGCTGTCAGTATTTGTTCATTGTCAGTATGGGTGATGTCACAAAAGGGAAAGCTGGTTTCTATCAGTTAACCACTGCAATGGTAAGCCTACCATGAAGCAATATGTTGAAAGTGTTAGTGCCTCGTCTGATGGCTGCGCAAGGGCCAGTATAAGGCATATTTAGTACAGGGCAGATAGTGTCATCCCAGAGCATGAAGTAGCTGCACTCTATTAGTGGCTTATAGATGAAGATTTTCAGAGAACTATGCAGCTGTGGAGGCAGTATCCAGAGCCATGCGATGTGTTGTTGGGCTTGTGTGATGAGGGTGCGGGGTTCTCAAATCTTCGTCTGTGCTACTTGCAGCACAAAGTCTGCAGGCGGAGGGAGTAGCTCACCACAGAGGACTTCTGCGAGGAAGGCACAGAGAGTGTCTATGTTCTATTTAGTGACCACCGTGACACGTAAGGCCAGCTTTAATTGTATGGTACCATCATTTCACAAGGTTAATTTGCTATTTACAACCAGTAACACATTAGTATTATTTGACACCCATAGCTTGGCCATATACTGTTACATTTATTTACTTTTAGTTAGCTATGTACAGTCACATTAAAACAGCTGCTCACAGCTACAATTAGTCAACCTTTTACTGTTGGTACATTTGTTACATACAGTTAGTTTTTAACTTTTTTATACAATTCTATACAATATTAAAGAAATGATAAAACTAAGTTCATTCTGTCAAACTTAAACTACTTTAATTGTGATTTATAACAAAACGCTCTTCTCTCTCCTCTATAATGCAGACTAATTTACACATTTGTGTTTCAAAATTTTTCAACACATGGAGGACACATTTGTTCCACTCTTCTGCAGTCACAGTTCTTTCAACTTGTTCTAATAGTTCTTGAACATCTGACATTTTGTATGTTATGTATTTTGCTGCAATACAGCCTTTGATTCTGGCCCAAATTAACTTGATGGCATTTAATTCATAGTGGTATGGAGGAAGATCAGTTTTCCCTGCACTCTTATCTGTTTCATGTCTTGCATATTCATTGTGTGCTACAGTAATTCTTACTTCAAAATGTCATCTTCAAAAGTGATATTTTTAGATTGTAGCCATTCTGATATATCTTGCTTATTGGACTTAACATTAGATGCATTTCCTTTTTGATGAGAATGGTACAGAGCTTTATCAAGAACAATAACTGTGTTTTCATGAAGCTGAGGGAGATTATCTTGAAATCACTTCTCAAACATATCAGTGCATGTATCCTCATAATAGTCTCCACTGTTACGGAAGCCCACAAACACCCCTTGTTTGCAACATGTGTGGTAATCTGGTGTTTTTTTACCCAGTGGCCCTCTTTTTTTGGTGGATGATCTGGACAGAACTGCTTTTTTAAAGGATGTTATGGTATCCAGAAGATACTCTGGTATGTCCTGCATTCAACCATGTCTCGTCCAAATAGTAAATGGGTCTTCCTTGATCTCTCAGCAGTATAATGGTTCATAGATAATGCCACCTCCATAAAATAATGTCGTCTCTGACTTTAGCATGCTATTACATCCACGTCAAACATGTTTAAAATTCATTTTTTTTAATTATTTATAAAATATAGTTCACCAAAAACTTCCCAAATCTGGACCTGTATTCACAGAAGCAATCACTTTGTCAACTTTTGGCAATATGTTATGAAAAAAAGTTAATATACACCCCTGGAAATTGAAATAAGAACACCGTGAATTCATTGTCCCAGGAAGGGGAAACTTTATTGACACATTCCTGGGGTCAGATACATCACATGATCACACTGACAGAACCACCGGCACATAGACACAGGCAACAGAGCATGCACAATGTCGGCACTAGTACAGTGTATATCCACCTTTCGCAGCAATGCAGGCTGCTATTCTCCCATGGAGACGATCGTAGAGATGCTGGATGTAGTCCTGTGGAACGGCTTGCCATGCCATTTCCACCTGGCGCCTCAGTTGGACCAGAGTTCGTGCTGGACGTGCAGACCGCGTGAGACGATGCTTCATCCAGTCCCAAACATGCTCAATGGGCGACAGATCTGGAGATCTTGCTGGCCAGGGTAGTTGACTTACACCTTCTAGAGCACGTTGGGTGGCACGGGATACATGCGGACGTGCATTGTCCTGTTGGAACAGCAAGTTCCCTTGCCGCTCTAGGAATGGTAGGACGATGGGTTCGATGACGGTTTGGATGTACCGTGCACTATTCAGTGTCCCCTCGACGATCACCAGAGGTGTACGGCCAGTGTAGGAGATCGCTCCCCACACCATGATGCCGGGTGTTGGCCCTGTGTGCCTCCATCGTATGCAGTCCTGATTGTGGCGCTCATCTGCACGGCGCCAAACACGCATACGACCATCATTGGCACCAAGGCAGAAGCGACTCTCATCGCTGAAGACGACACGTCTCCATTCGTCCCTCCATTCATGCCTGTCGCGACACCACTGGAGGCGGGCTGCACGATGTTGGGGCGTGAGCGGAAGACGGTCTAACGGTGTGCGGGACCGTAGCCCAGCTTCATGGAGACGGTTGCGAATGGTCCTCGCCGATAGCCCAGGAGCAACAGTGTCCCTAATTTGCTGGGAAGTGGCGGTGCGGTCCCCTACGGCACTGCGTAGGATCCTACGGTCTTGGCGTGCATCTGTGCGTCGCCAGTGGTCGACAGGCACGTGCACCTTCCGCCGACCACTGGCGACAACATCGATGTACTGTGGAGACCTCATGCCCCACGTGTTGAGCAATTCGGCGGTACATCTACCCGGCCTCCCGCATGCCCACTATACGCCCTCGCTCAAAGTCCGTCAACTGCACATACGGTTCACGTCCACACTGTCGCGGCATGCTACCAGTGTTAAAGACTGCGATGGAGCTCCGTATGCCACGGCAAACTGGCTGACACTGACGGCGGCGGTGCACAAATGCTGCGCAGCTAGCGCCATTCGACGGCCAACACCGCGGTTCCTGGTGTGTCCGCTGTGCCGTGCGTGTGATCATTGCTTGTACAGCCCTCTCGCAGTGTCCGGAGCAAGTATGGTGGGTCTGACACACCGGTGTCAATGTGTTCTTTTTTCCATTTCCAGGAGTGTACTTTCCTTCATATTGCATTCCTATCAGAATCATCAACACTTTCTGAAAGATTCTGTTGTGATTTTTCTTTCTTGGGAGACTTCAGAGAGAGTGTGTCCTTGTACTCACTTATCATACGACACATTGAAGAATGATCAGCATCTGTAGACTTAGCTGTTTTCAAAACAAAAGTGACCATTGACTGCTCTGGATGCAACAGTTCCATTTTATAAAGATTAAGAACCAAATGTTTCTCTTCAGAATTTAATGAGCTCTTCTTTATTCGCTTCTTGGATGGATTTGCAAGTGAGTCATCAACCTCCGCTGTTGTATCTGTGAAGGATGGCAGAACAAGTTTACTCGTATGTAATACCAATGAAAAAAAGAATGGCTATTGGGTGGGCACAGAAACAATAAATGCCAAATGCAGTTACAAACACTTTTCCCACATTAATAATCAGTAATTGGTCTTTTAAAAATGAGGGACTTTACAATGAGATTCTAAAATCACTGATGTATAGCAATGTACACTAATGACTTATGCGCGCAACAGACGCAGCCACACAGAGTAAGCATTCCCCGTATTTTTCACTCTTCAACAGAAGTGCTTTACTCCTGCATCTTGGTGTATTTACAGGCCATCTTATTTCATTGAATGGAGTATAGTAAGTTGACCATTAATAGTTACAAGTTGTTAGGCATCTGCAGTTATGAGGGTAAGTCAATTATTATCTGTAATTTAGTTATATTTTTGTTTATTTTGGTCATACTGTTGTTTTACGTTGATGATGCAGGCTTTGTTTATTTGTTGTTATATCTTTGCAATTTTCAAGCTGCTAGGTTAGTTTTGTTATAGCTGCCATGCTGTTAATCATGGCTGCTCTGCTGTCTATTTGCACCAAAAAAGAGCAACGTTCGGTGATCCATTTTTTGTGGTCAGAAGGCATATCAAGGGCTGAAATTCATTGAAGACTTTTGGTACAGTACGGGAACAGTATTTTGCCACAATGGAGTGTCTACGAATGGATTGCAAAATTCCAAAATGGTCGCACAAGTGTTACACACGGTGAAGGAACCGAACGACCGTTTACTGCCACAAATTAAGAAACCATTAAGCATACACCTGAAATGATTCACTTAGACAGACGATTAACTATTGACAAAGGGGCACATCGTCTGCAAATTAGTCACTGTTCTGCCTACTGTTCTGCTTACTGCCGGGCTAAAGCCTGCAATTTGAAGCAAACGCCGACGATTGCTGTCAAAAGGTGTTGTGTTGTTGCACGACAATGCCCGCCTGCGTACTGATTCTCATGCTGCTGAAATCCTCCATAAACTCAAATTTGAAGTACTGGCTCATCCTCCATATAGTCCCGATGTTGCCCCTTCTGACTATCACTTGTTTGGTCCACTCAAACAGGCATTAAGGGGCCGTCGATTTGCCTCAGATGAAGCAGTGAAAGAAGCAGTGGATATCTGGCTCACAGCTCAACTGAGAACCTTCCTTTATGAGGGCATCAGGAAGCTTGTACAACGATGGACCAAGTACGTTGAAATGCAAGGAGACTATGTTGAAAAATGATGTTCTTGTAAATTTCCTATTTGCTTACAATAAAATTTTATAACTACTTTGTGGATAATAATTGACTTACCCTTGTATAACAAGTTAAGCATTTTCAGTTGAGGAAAACATTGTTCAGTAGTTAGCCATTTATTGTTGCAGACACTAAACCATCGACAACTTACAGGTGGTGATTTATTTTTGCTACAGATGGTTAGCTGTATGTAAACAATGACCTACAGACATGCTACTCTTAAAGTTACAGATCCTCTATTTTATATTTGCAAGTAGTGTTTATGGTTAATGAGTAGTCTTAGTCATTCAGTCAGGTAGCCAAACCTATTGTAGTTACTTCATACAGCTTACATGAATATTGTTAGGTACATTTACTTCAGGAAGAGCATTTTGGACTTTGTATGCATTTCTGAACTAGTTATTCCACTGTAACATTTTACCTCTGGTTACTTTTGACTCTGTTTTAGCTACTGCCTAGGAATTGTTTCCTCAATTACCCCAGTTATTGCTTCCTGCACGCTCTTTGTGTGGCTTTGTTTCCTGCTACCACACTACTGATGTCTCTACACCAGTTTAGAAATATGTATATCACACAATTGGTATGAATACCACTTGTTACAAATCTTTCACGAATTGTACTTGTGACCTGCAAATATTCCAGTACTGGCTGTTTCACTATAACACAATTGTGCCCTCACCTCATTTCCTCTGTAGCCACTTTCCAATACTTAATACTAGCAAGTGGTTGAAAACTGTCTTGCCACTTATTCCAGTGACAGTTTCCAGCCGCATGATAAGCGTTGCAATTGGTTTTTGCTAACAGGTTCCCTGTTAATATGCTGCTGACCTCACTACAGCTGTTTAGAGATTAGTTCCCAAATTTCCCACCTATAGTGCCACTTGTTGTAACTATTAACTTTTTTTGTTTGTCATTAGGCTTTTGCACACTGAAGCATCAAAGAAACTGGTATAGGCCTGCATATTCAAATACAGAGATATGTAAACAGGCAGAATACGACACTGCTATATATGATGGCAAGTGTCTGGCACAGTTGTTAGATAGGTTACTACTGCTGCAATGAACTGTGAATATCAGGAATCCAGTAAAACATCAAATCTCCAACATCGCTGTGGCTAGAAAAAGATCCTGCAAGAAGAGGCCAGCAACGACTGAAGAGAAACATTCAACTTGACAGAAATGTAACCCTTCTGCAAATTGCTTCAGATTTCAATGGTGGGCCATCAACAAGAGTCTGCATTCAAACCATTCAACAAAACATCATTTACATGGGCTTTCAGAGTCAAAGGCTCACTCATGTACCCTTGATGACTGCACAACACAAAGCTTTATGCCTTGCGTGGGCCCATCAACACTGACATTGCACTGTTGATAACTGGAAACATGTTGCTTGGGCGGATGAGTGTCGTTCCAAATTGCATCGAGCGGATTGATGTGTGTGGAGATGGAGATAACCTCATGAATCCATGGACCCTCTTCAAGCTGGTGGAGGCTCTGCAATGGGGTGGGGCATGTGCAACTGGAATGATATAGGACCCCTGATGCATCTAGGTACGACGCTAACAGTTGACACATCCGTAAGCATCAGTCTGATTACGTGAGTCCATTCATTCCCGTTGTGCATTCTGATAGAATTGGGCAATTCCAGCAGGACAATGTGATACCCCACACATCCAGAATGGCCACAGAGAGGCTCCAGGAGCGCTTTTCTGAGTTTACACACTTCTACTGGCTATCAGACTCCCCAAATATGAACATTATTAAGCATATCTGGGATGCCTTGCAATGTGCTGCTCAGAAGAGATCTCCACTCCCTCATACTCTTACGGATCTATGGACAACCCTGCAGGATTAATGGTGTCAGTTCCTTCCAACACTACTTCAGACATTAGTTGAGTCCATTCCAAGTCATGTTGCAGCACTTCTGCATACTCACGGGAGCCCTACATGATATTAGGCAGGTGCACCAGTTTCTTTGGCTCTTCAGTGTATATATTACTTATTATGCTGCTTATGTGCACTTTAAGTTTTTGTTTTAATATGCTGCATGCTCCTTAGTGTGGATACTTGCAAATAATGCAGTAGTTATAAGTATGTACCATTTTTTATCTTTAAATTTTAAAAATTTTTATACTTTTCATTCTTAATTTTAATATTCTTGTGGTAAATTTTTCTGTACACCCTTCTGATGAGGGGCAGTAAGTGCTTGAAACTGGTAAGGAAATAAAATTTCCTTTATGCGTTGGTTGTTAATTATTTTGATGTAAATTTTACACTGTCATCTGAGAAGCCATGGTTGAACAGAATACACTGAGCAATTGTAACCCAAATCACAGATTGATTTGAGCTGAATGGAGGCAGCTTAAATTGTGAACCAAACTGGGTGGTGGAATAGTTGATGCATGTTTCTGCAGATTTCCAGGACAATGTTCGAGTAGGTATAACAGATGAGTTCACATTATCCATACGTGGTGTGGATGTAAAATTCAGTAGCAATGTCCGGAAATTGTCTGAAAGGTTGGATCATGTGATGTGTGAAAAGATTGACCAAGGTTGGACATGTTGCAGTAGGCCTGTCAACATCAATGAACATTCGAGAATTCACATATCAAAGAAGCTAGCACACAGTATGGAATGATATGCATCCCAAGTAAAGTCTTAAGCAAAATCCTCTGATAGATTGTCTGCAGGGATACATTGTTCAGTGTCATAGTTAGCATTATCAGCAGTGGTGACACTGCACTGAGAGTGACCTTGTCATGCTTAAATAGCATCAGCTGCTGAGTGTTTTGCTGCAAAACTCTAAATGCATCTGTACAGAAGACATTGTCGTCTCATAGGAGTTTCAGTGCATGGCAGTTGCAAGATGGCTCTATCCTCAATGAGCAGTATGTGAACTGAGAATGTAAAAGCATTCAAATGAGTTGTATGCATTCATTGTGGGTCACCAATGTAGAATTTACCCTGAAATGTAATAAATGTAGCATGTGGTAACAAAACAGTTATGCGTAATTGTTCATGGAAACATAAAGCACACTGAATGATAGTTCTCACATATTTCACACCAGGCCAGTGTTGCTAATCAGAGAGTTTCCTCTCTGCAGTAGACATTGTTGTTAGCAGAGTCTCCATGTACTAATTAAGGACTAGCTATCATTACATCAATCATGTACATTCATTTTAATTAATAAGAATAAGGCAGTGATTGTGAATTTTCCACTTTAACCTAGGATCAAAGGGTGCAGAAGGTCTGGCATATGGCATTTCTCATGGTGGAAGCTGTCCTCTGAAGTGCCTTAACCTGCGTCTTAATTCAATGATAAAGGATGAGGGAGTGGCATTCCTCTGTGCAGCATTGGCATTGATGGAAGAAGGACGGTTGGCGGAACTGAACTTAGCTGGATGTACTATTACTTCAGTTGGGGCCTTGAGTATTGGGGAGATGCTGGTCAAGAATCAGAGTCTCCGAATACTTGACCTCTCCAATAACCAACTTGATGAGGTAGGTCATGTAACTGACAAACACATGAATACAGGAACCTCATAGTCATATGAATCAATAAATGTGCTAAGTGTTGCAGGATACAGTTCAGATTCTTACTCCTGAAGAGCTGATGAAGAGAAAGAAGGATTGCCACATCTTTAATAAACATTTTTATGTAAATAAATTTTCCTTATAGTGGCATCTAGAAGAATTTATGATAGAAGTGTATGCCTGTTGATTTCTACTTCTGGTGTATTTCACACATTTTTATTTGTTAAAAGTTGTGTAATGTGAGTTTTTGTAAGATCAAGGGTTAAGATGTTGGCTCAAACCAATTGTAAACCTTTACCATTATTATTCTGGCTGTGTCTGGTATGGATGTTTCTTGAATCATTTATCAATATGCATTAAACATGTATCATCAGCAGAGATGACCATTTTTGAAGAGTCCTCCACTATCATGGGTAAATCATTTATGTAGACGAATAACAGGCAAGCAAAGCATCAGCCCTTGTTCTCCAGTGCACTATGATGATTACATCTTTATCTTTTGTAGGCATAGATTCATGTCTGAACTCCACTTTTTTCACCAAGTACAAGAGTGGTTTGAAAATTTCTTGGAACAGAATAGAAAAAAAGTACTTACATCATTGAAACCTTTTTTAATTTTTCTATGTAGTCTCCTTTTATATTAATACACTTCGTCCAACGATGTTCCAGTGCCTTGATCCCATCTCAGGAATAAGTTTCCTCCAGGCCTGCAAAATATGACAGTTGTTTCAAAAATAAGGTGCCCACAGTATTTTAGACACAAAGAATTTTTTATTAAAAAAACGATTACACCATTGGAAACATTGATCTTTAAGCTATTTTTCCACATAGTCTCCATTTTTTTCTATGTAGTTTTTCTGTTGAGTAATCTACTTTTGCATTTCCACCTCAAAGAAGTCTGCTGCCAAACCGTTGAGAAACTTAGAAACTTCTTCTTTCTACTCCTTGTCCGGCTGGAATCATAGACTACCTAGGTGCTCCTTCAATTTTGGAAACATATGGAAATCACTGGGTGCCAAATCGGGGCTGTAAGGGGGGCATGGTCAGTGACACCTCAGCCAAATTTGTTGATTAACTCCTTCGTTTGTTGAGACACATGTGAACGGGCATTGTCAGGGTGCAGCCTTATGTCTTCGCTGAGTTTTCCCCTAGGACGATTTTGGATTGCCCATCTGAACTTCTTCTAGGCCTTGCAATAACCTGTCAAGTTTATGGTGGTCCCTCTAGGCATAAAATCAATGAGCAGTACAGCACACTGGTCACAAAACACCGATGCCATGATTTTCCTGCTGACAGCTGCTGCTTAAACTTCTTTGGTGGTGGCGATGCAGTGTTTCCAATGGCGTGATTGTTGTTTTGTTTCCAGAGTAATGTAATGGCAGCACGATTTATCCCCCGTAACAATGGAATCAAAAGAGTCTTCCTTATTCTTGTTGCATTCAATCCAGAGCTTCCAAGCTCAGTTGACACACTGCTGTTTGCGGACTTCTGAAAGCATGTGCGCCACCCAGCGCATGCACACCTTGTGGTAGCGTAGCTTTTCATTCAATATCCTGTCAATTGAAGCTTCAGAAGCCTCAGGCATTTGAGTAGCCAGTTTCTATGGTGATTCGCCTAACTTCAAGCAGGATTATTTTATTGCACAGCAAATAATGATTCTATGCAGAATGTGACAACAGATTTAGCTAAGACATCTTTTTGTCAGGTTCCCCTAGGCACTATCAGCCTCCACAAATGAAGTCAGTAATTCCTCCAGTATGTTGGTATTAAATCCGTAAATAGATATTTTGAATCTTCTTGTGAAAGAAATGTCCATTGCCCACATTTTAGCTGCTTAGGGAGCATAAACGATGGCATGTATTACCAGCACACTGTACATTAATAATCTAAACTCAGTTCCAAACATATCTGTATTGTTTTACGAACTGAGGGTATATAACAGTGTCCATGGTGCCAATACTCCATTTCACCATCTCAGTTTTCCTTCATCACCATGAATTAACTACTTTCTGTATTCACCCACCATAGTCATCTACACTAAAGAGCTACCCTGATAGTCAAACATTCACACTGTTTTACTGTGGGAAAGTGCAGTGCAACCAAAGGAAGCAAATCATTCCAAACTGAAACTTCCCGTGAATTTCTGCAGTCAGTGATGCCACTTACTATTGTAATTATGTCTCAGTACCAGTGTAAAGCTTTTTTATGTTTCTTGTAATATATTTGTTTCATTCATTATTTTACTGTACTCATCATGTTTTTATCGTAATTGCATTCATGCTTTATCAGATTGACCATTTAACTTTAATATTTCTTAACTCCATGTAATAGTTTATATCACATTATCAAGAACTACCATATTTGTGGTTCTAGAAAGGAGGTAAATATCTTGAAGATGGTCTGAAACATAACCAGACACTCCTGCAGCTTGATCTAAGAGTGACAGGTATTTTAGAAGAAAATAGTTTAAATATAATGCTTGACCTACAAAAAAATAAAGAACTACACAAGAAGCAACAGAAAAAATTACGAAGTAAGTTGGTGAACTTGTTCCTGAAAGTATTCTTGCACAAATATTTATTGAAGAGTATCATTATTATTATTATTGTTTCCTTTTTATTACAGAAGCACATAAAAGCCGAGTTTATTTCCAAGATATGGTGTAAAACAGAGTAATTCTAGGACATTGTGGATATGAAGAAATGCAGAAATTTTCAACATTTGGAGGACCTTTTTACTTTAATCTAAATTTTCTTTGTTGACATCATTCTATGAAACAAAGGAATAATGTTCTTGTGACACTATCTTAATAACAAATATGGATGTTTCAGTATTTGTGAAAAGTATATTCCACAATGAAGTATCAATAGAAATTATGTCTTTCATAAATATTAAGTATGACATAAAATAGCTGTACTTGTTTGTTAGATATCTTTTAAATTTCACATTAAGTCATGAAACAGCAGTGTTTCGGAGGACGACACTAGCATCATCACATGCTGGCACAGAAGCAGAATTGTCAACTCGTAAACTGTAAGGCGCCACTGTTAAATATTTCTGTATAAGCTACTTCAGGTGTTATTACTCCAGCCAGATGTGACATTTATGACATCATGCAGCCCTCTCATGGGTGAGTGGTGCAACTGGTCTACAGAGTGCCACAAAAGTCGCACATAATTATGCTATTCATGGCTGTTGATGCATGTCCATAACAAAGGTGAGAAGGAAAATGTGGACGGGCAATAAGGGGGGAGACAAATCAGATGTAAATTATGAGACAGTAACAAAGTATGAGCAGCATGAAGTTAGGACAGAAGGGAGCCACTAGGCAATATAAATATGGTATGGTAGGTTCTGACAATGTAAATTGTGTAGGAGTGACTTACCAAACAGTAGAACCATTGAGTCATTAACAGACACCGAAAAAAGAATGACATTTTGCTAGATATCAGTCAAATATAGTGATGCCAGAATAATTAATTTCTTGCATATGAACATCCCTTTACAAGTCTCATTACAGCAGAGATTTAACAGAATCCTAATTGCATTTTTTAAAAGGAGGATTACTTTATTTATATCTCCATACTTCTGTTCCATAGGTGAGGTATGATAACGCAAATGCAGAGTATGCCATACACACACACACACTTGTGATGTTGAATGTACATTGTTGTCTTTGCAGGAACAGAATTTTTTTTTTTATTTCTGTCATAAAAGATCAACATGATGTTAAATGAGGAGGATGCCTGTCTTAACATTATGGCATTGTTATTTGTATAGAAAGAAAAATTCTGTTAAGGAAACTCTAAAAGTTTTAAGAGAGTATTGCTGGTCAATAGTCCCCTAAAAAACACGAAAGTCCAGTATTGCTGATGGGCACATAGAAAACATGACACTGTTCTACCTTTTGGAACTAATAGTTCCTTACTCAGTTAGGAGAACAGGATAGATGGGGTTATGTCAAAAAGAAAATGGAGGCCATTTGGACCCCAAGGTAGGCAGTTGTGTCATACAGTATTAATTTCATACCATCATCAGACAATGTTTCAGTGCACTGCTTCATTTAATATATAAGGGGTGTTCAAATGAAACCCAGACGCTAGTGTAAAGTAATGGTAACGATTTTATTAACTCAAATTGTAGTTATATGCAGCACACATACTCGAAAATAGTCACCAAAACTGTTGGCACATTTATCCCATTGTGATAGTAGCTGGTTGATTTCATCCTTGAAGAAACAGCCGCCAGTTGTCAGATTCAGACCTAGACCCAGTCACACACTTCTTCAGCCATTGTGAATCAATGTCTGCAAACAGCTTCCAAGCATATGAAAGTCACATGGTGAAAGGTCGAGATGGTATGTCGGATGTTCCAGCATTTCCCACCGAAACTGCTGCAATGTCATCTTCACAGCACAAATTTTTGAAAGTTCAACTGCTGATGCATTATGGTGTGGGCAAAGCTCACGCTAATACACAGTAACCAACAGATCTCATTAACGGTGATTCTGCAGCTGTCCAAGACTAAAGCAATCACTTCCGGACCATTTCTGGTGTAATGACACGATGAGCCCGTCGGGCTCGTCTTCCAGTGACTCGTGCCTATTAATAAATCATTTGTGCCATTCCACAACACTTGAATGACTCAGACTGTCCTCAGTGTACACATCTTTCATCCGTCGATACATTTCATGGCCCCAAGCTCCCTCTGCCACCTAAAATCGAATCACTCCTTGTTTTTTGTGCTTACTCGCCTGCGTGTTTGGTAGAGGATGATAACTTGTGTGACCACCTTCTCTTCGGCATGAAACCACACTGGCACTATGCAACATCAGATGGTGTGCATGCATCAGTCTCTCTACCAACAGATGGCGCCACCATACCCACAGTTAGACGGTGCCACCTTATGTGTAAGGCAAAGGTAGACACACTGACCAGGTTTCATTTAAAAGAACCTCATATAATATGGATAATAAAAGTGCCAGAATGATTCTACCTTGTTCTCTGGGTAGATCTTTAATATATAATATGGATAATAAAAGCTTCATAATGATTCTTGTGGCTCAGTTTGTCTCACCATAGCTGTACATCCTAATAATTTGAGTCTCATTGTGTCCAGCTGGTATAACTTGGCACCTCTGCTGAAAGTATGACTGGAAGAGACTTCTAGCCATTCTTATGATACCCTTAGTTTTAAGTTTATTAACTAGCAGCTAGTAGTTTTCAGTTTATTAAGTAGCAGCCAGTGGGAAACCATATAAATTCATTTGATAGATTTAGAAACAAGCATGGCCCCATTTCTCTGTCATCTAATTTAATCAATATTGTTTGTGGTAGATCACATACAGCAGATGATGTTGAATGACCTTTCCTAAAATATGTTTGTGTGTGTGTTTGTGTGTTATTTTATTGTGCCTGTCTACCGGCGCTTTCCCGCTTGGTAAGTCTTCGAATCTTTGTTTTTAATATATTTTTCCCATGTGGAAGTTTCTTTCTATTTTATTTACATGATGCTTTTCCTTTCACAAGAAAGTTAACTGTATCAGTGAACTAGAATGGGTAAGAGTGAATGATTGCATCTTTTTAAAATAATGAAGAAAATTTTGTCCTATCCAGCAGAAACTTAATTATGTATTTTATTTGCTGTTGTCTGTATTTAAGTTGTGTCTGTTTCATGCACGTACACCAATTTTTGTTTCTTATAAGGATATGCATATCTTATAAGGATGTGCATCATGAAATGACGCCATTTTCACCACAAACATAATGAAGACTTGACTCTTCAATGTCAGAGGCAACTTTGGAGGCATGCAACAGACCAGTGCAATAGAACTGTGCCACATTTAGTGCAGGGATACCAAGGATCATTAACAACCTCAAGGAGTTCAATTTCCAAGGCAGGAAGGCATGCTCTTAAAAACCCAAAAGGCTCATGGTACCCTCCTGCTGGCTTCTCGGTTCTTATGAACGAGATTCACTTCTGTAAGGCGTCTGGAATCACTGAATACTCTGTGATATGTCGTCATTGACCTGAGGTCCTTCATTAAAAAGAAAGGAAATGGAACTGACACTAACCACAGGATAACTGCTATTACCAATATTATAACTACAATTAGTTGATGACAATGACTAGGCTGCTTGTGGTGAGGTGCCATACCTAATGAGATCGATGAGGATGAGGAGGTGAAGAAGAAGAAGAAGGAAATGTTACGGTATCAAGCCAGTCTCAGCAGGCTGGCAGTGGCTGTTGCTGCTGCAGCTCTGACCCACTTGCTGGATAGAGGGTGGCCCACGGACGTCAGAGCTGTGCTGTGGCACAGCAGTGGGGGCAGCAGTGGCCACCATGGCTTTCCGCATGGCGACTAGCGGTGCCCCCAACTGGCAAGGTATGCCTCATCGGACCTGGGTACCTTCACCATGGCGTATTGTGGAAATGTTTCCCTGGCTCAGCCACTGTAGAAGAGAGAGAGAGAGAGAGAGAGAATAATGAAATTAAGTACAACATTCCAGACATCGCCTGATGCTGCAAAGAAAGAAAGAATATTAGTTATTTTTAAGTAGAATGAGTACATGTATATATAGAATATAAATCGTATAAGCTGCCAGAAAATCTGGTTAGTAGAACACAAGTAACTGATTTAAAGTGTCTACTAACATGTTTGTTTATTTCTTATGGTTGTCCCAGAAAAAAACAGTTCATCTCAGGGCAATGTTTTTGGAAAATCAGACATTACTGCTGCCCGTATTGACATCATGTGTGTGTTGCAAACACAAAGATCACAATTGCCTGTGTGCTTACATCACTGTAATATGCGAATTGTCAGCATTCATCAATTTATCTGTGGAGACATTATTGCAGCTCCGTTAAGGATACAGGGTACTTATAAATGGCAGAAAATACTAAATTTTTTATGACTTTATTAAATTCTATAGTATTTCCTGATTATATTGATATATACATTATAGGGTTTCAAATGAAAAATGGGCTATGTATATCAAATTTTAAAGTTACGGTCATGTATGCCACCTTGCCCCCTTTATTTCTGTTACAGAAATCAGTATTATTTCTAAAAGAACTGTGAATGTTCTGTTTCCAGCGATTATACGAGGGTCAGTCAAAAAGTAATGCCTCCTATTTTTTTTCTACGTTTAATTGTCAGGAAATTTAAATGCAATTACATAGGTTGAAAACCACAACATTGAGGATCATTTTGTCATTTTTCAATGTAATCTCCGCCCATCTCTACAGTTTTGGTCTATCTTTGAACAAGGGCATGTATCCCAGCACGGTAAAAATCACAGCTCTGCTTCCTTTAAGCCATTGACGCACGGATGTTTTGACGGCCTCCTCATCTTCAAAATGAATCCCACGATGAGCTTCTTTTAGTGGCCCGAACAGATGGAAGTCTGATGGTGCCAGGTCAGGGCTGTATGGGGGATGAGGCAAAACTTCCCATCCAATTTTGACAATCTCGTCAGAGGTGTGACGACTGGTGTGTGGTCTTGCATTGTCATGCAAAAGAAGAACATCTGCCATTGATTTTGTTGGGCGAACTCGCTGAAGACGTGCTTTAAGTTTTTTGAGGGTTGTGACGTATTGAACAGAATTTATTGTGCATCCCTGCTCCAAAAAATCAACCAGAATCACACCCTCTGTATCCCAGAAAACTGTTGCCATAACTTTCCCTGCCGATCGCACAGATTTGAATTTTTTCTTCCTCGGCGAGCTTGTGTGACGCCATTCCATTGACTGCCTCTTTGATTCGGGTTCAAAAAAATGCACCCATGTTTCGTCCCCAGTCACAATTTTTTTCAGAAACTCATCTCCCTCCAAACGGAAGCGCTGCAAGTGTTGGGAGGCTATTGTTTTCCTTGCCTCTTTATTCTGATCAGTTAACATTCTTGGAAACCACCGTGCACAAACTTTTGAGTACCCCAATTGTTTAATAATCGTGATCACACTGCCTTTACTAAGAGAAATAATGCACACACTTCATCTGCAGTCACCCGACGGTCACCACCAATGATGTCATTAACTTGCTGAATGTTGTGTGGAGTCACTGCACTCACCGGCCTGCCGCTCCGCTTTTCGTCAGTCAACGGTGTTTGCCCTTCAGCTTCCTTACAACGACGAACCCATCGTCTAACAGTGCTGACATCCACTGTCACAACACCATACACCTTCTTCAGTCTTTCATGAATGCGTATGGGCGTTTCAACTTCTGCATTCAAGAATTCAATCACACAATGCTGTCTCAAACGAACATCGATGTCGGCCATCTTACAAACTTCTGCTGTGCTGCCACCTGTTGACACAGAAAGTTACTACTGCAGTGGATTGCAGAAGAAGGTTTGAGGAATGGCGCCAAATTCAAATTTTTCACTTAACTTAATTTTTTTAAGTAGAAAAAAAATGGGAGGCATTACTTTTTGACCGACCCTCGTACGTATGATACATTGTATATACTGGTAACAGTGCAGGTGTGTAGTGTCTGTAAATGGTTATCTTTACTAGTATTTACTTTTCTTTCGCTGAAGCAGTTTGTTCACGTGTCACTGAATGTTTGTTGCCCAAGAATTACATATATTTGTGGAAGTACGTATACTTTAGTGTGCAATAAATACGAACTATGCCACGCATCAAGAAATACAAGAAAAGGAGATTCTGTGGTAACCAGTTCACAAACAAAACAAGCAATACTGTTGAAAGTAACCTATGTAACAGTTCTTCAGGGAAGAAGCTCCCACATGGCATGCCTCCTGGTGATTCAAATTTCTTTTGTTAACAGGTACGCTGTTTGTAGTGGATTTGTTGTTGCTGATGTGGGCATCTTATCTTCTTTGATAAAGGAAGTGGAGAAATTTAAACAATGTGATGGTGTAGGCTGTCTGGAAATAACTGAACAACAAAGTAGCAGGACATGTTTACTGTCAAAATTAGTTCTGTGTAGATCCTGCATTAAATCTACCTCAAAAATGACTTTGAACATTGTGCATAATTCAGATGATGTGTATTTGAAGTTAGTGTATGCAGTGTGAGCAATAGTAAAAGGAAAATGGGGTGCTCAAACGTTTTGTAGTTTGATGGACATTCCTCCTCCTCCCAATAGGTTCAGCAAGTACATAAAAATACTTTTAGGTGCCTTGACGGTTGTGTGTGAAGCATCTATGAAACACGCAGTAGAAGAAACTGTATCTGGTACTGAGCAACATGGGTTTCGAAGCCATCCCAGATGGCATGTAAGTCTCTTCAGCAGTCATGCCGTAAGTCGTGGCTGCGCACGATCCTGGCCCTGAGTCTGTAACGTGAGGGCTCCATTGTGGAGCACGTGGTCCCAGCAGCCAATAGCGACATACCCTGTCGTGTATTTAGGCTGCTGCCTCTCACTCAGCGAGGCAGTCTGGTATTCGTGTTGAGTTAGTTGATATCTCGCTTACAGACATCGTGTTTACATTGCGTGTGCTTACTTCCTGTTTATGAGTGGACATTGTTTTGATTTCGTGAGGTTATCTCTTGTGACTCCATTGCTTAATACTTTGTTGTTGATCTTGGTGTCTTGCTCAGTTGTCTGTCATCGTGCTTGTCCTTCCATTCCCGTTCGACCATCTTATTTGTTTGAGGTCCGCTCAAGTTCGGTCCCACCATGTTTTCATTAGTGGCAAACCCACCGCCGTTCTTGTTGCAGTTACAAAACTGTAAATATTTTTGGAACCAGGACATTACTGTTGCACTTGATGGGACATAGCAACATCAAGGACATTGTTCCTTGAATGGTGTTGTTAAGTGCTACTTCTCTGGAGAATGGAAAAGTTGTTGATGCTGAGTGCGTATCTAAGTACTGCCTCACCTGCCATGGTAACACTGAAGGATTTATTGAACATCAGTGTTCTAAGAATTATGATGGTTACAGTAGAGGTATGTAGCTCTAAAACTATTTCAGAGGTCGGTGCCCATTTATAACGTTGGATATATGAAGTACCTAGGTGATGAGGGCTCTGAAGCTTTCAATAAAATTAATGAGTTCAATGTTTATGGTGATACCTTGGTAATAAAACTGGAGTGTTGTGGACATGTGCAGAAGAGGATTGATGCTAGATTGAGGAAGCTATGAAGAGAAATGAAAGGAAAGTTGCTATCTGATGGAAAATCTCTGCCTGGCTGAGGGAGATTGACAGAAACTGAAATAGATCTCCTTCAGAGTTACTGTGGACTGGCCATTAGACCAACTGCATCACTGAATAATGTTACAGCAATGAGAAACCTGTATGGGCCACCTACTTTCTTAAGTTGTCCACAGTTGAGCACCCTGTTCACGGACTTTGCCCTAAAGGAACAGATTCTTGTCATGGTTACCGAAAAGCAAAAGAAAGTGGTCAAATATACCACCATAAGCATTCTCTTCCTGAGTCTGTTATGAATGAAATAAAACCAATTTTTAGAGACCTGATTGACCCCGTTTTGCTTTGTAAATGTCTTCATGGGGTCACTCAGGATACAAATGAATGTTTCAACGATTCCATATGGGAAAGACAACCGAAGAATGTTTTTGTAGGACTAAATACATTAAAAGTTGGTGTAGTAGATGCAGTGATATGTTTCAATAATGGAGTGATAGGCAAGTTGGAAGTCTTGAGAAACTTAAGCATAAAATGTAGCTCTAATATGGAAGATGAATTGCTTGCGTGAGACAGACAAACGGGTGCATGAAGCTGAAAGTTTCGCTCTTCAAGTTACCAAAGAAGCAAGAAGTGCTAAAAGAAATGCCAAGAGAAAGCTTGAAGAAATGCTGTAGGATGAAGACCATGCTTCGTGAATATTCTCAGACACAGTTTCATTGGACTCATATCTTCATTCGCTTTCTTCTGCAAATTATATTTTTCAGAATTCAGGTACAAATATTTCCTAAAGTTTATAAAGCATTGTTCTAATTTTTCTGTATCTTGGAATAGTCTATACTTATGTAGTAGACCTAAGCTTTATTGTAAAATCAACTAAATTATAAAAAAAATAACATTTTTATTAGGAAAATAATTATAAAAATTAAAAGGTAAGATGTGATATTTTTATCCTTGTAATATACATAATAGGTGCAATTAAACAGATTCTAGTACTGAAATGTCTGTAGCTCGTGCTCTTGCGGTAGCGTTCTCACTTCCCATGCAGGGGATCCCGGGTTCGATTCCCAGCGGGGTGAGGGATTTTTTCCTGCCTTGGGATGATTGGGTGTTGTGTTGTTTTCATCATCATCATCATTTATCCTCATTATGGTCGGAGGAAGGCAATTGCAACAGCGGTGCGGGTCTCCCGCATCGTCCCCTATGCTCCTCGGAGTATGGGACCTCATCATAGTACCTCAACCATCATGTCATGCATATCTGGTAAAAATGTGGTCTCTTTCAAATGTATAACACAGGATTAAATGGTACTTCAATTTGAGGAAGCATTTTGAAAAAAAAAATTGCTTCAATTTCTTTGCAATTTTTTAACAACTCTAATCAGGTTCAAAAACATTCAAAATACTTCTAATTTGTTTAGAAAGTGTACTGCATTACCTGATATCAACAAAAAAATCTGTAAAACATATACATTATAAACAGTGCCTGGAAGAATAGGTGTTGATTTTTACATAATATTGAGCCAGGAAAGTACCCTGTATCCTTAAATATTAGGATGAAAGGGATATTTACCATCACTCAACTATGCGATAATCATTTAATTTATGGTGAGGCAAAAAGTGTTGCAAGGGAAGCTGTAGGAACTTATCAAGAATGCTTCCCACACAATATACATTTGCTACTGCTCATGAAAGGTTTGTATCATCATTATTCTCTCCTTTTACTTGATTATTTTGCAACTGATTCATAGCGAAGTACAGTAGTTATCTTTGCCTTTAATTCCGCATGAAAAACATATTGTCTGTTCTGAGGTACTTTTGCTTTATTATTGAATAAATTATGACAGAATACAGCTTATACGTATATATTTAATTTGCATAGATTGAGAGATACTGGCTGTTTACTAATCTGCATGGGTAAATGCATGGGTGGGTGTAATCGACGATTACAGTATTGAGCGTTACTTTTTATCTGCATGGTTTACTGGTAACAATTACTGAACCTTTACAGAGGCAACATTGCTACCAACTTTATTAGAAAATATTCCGTGAAACTTAAGTCGCAACATGTGGTTCCTCCACGATGGTGCTCCACCCCACTTGTCACAGAGTATGAAGATTTTTGAATAGACGATTTCCAGGATGATGAATAGGATGTTTTGGTGCACGTCGATTGCCAGTGTGCAGTCCTGATTTAAATCCACTGGATTATGTATGATCAGCAAGTAAATAATGTGGATCAACTTACGCAGAGGATTTTTTATGCTGCCAATACCATAAAGGCAAACGTGAGTCTGTGTATGAATAAGTATGACAAAACTGAGTTCGCTGTAATGAAGCATGTGTTGAATTGAATGGGGGGCACTTTGAACACTTGTTGTAATATTGGTGTAACAGGAAACAAAATTATGTTACTTTCATTGTCATTATGGTACTGTTGCATCAAAAGAAACTAATCCTAGTTTAATTTTCGTTATGGTACTGAGGAACCAGTTAATTGTAACAAATGCACAACCAATTATGCACATTTTATTTGATGTTAGCTCTTTCTTACTACCACAACCTTCGTTATGGTAATGTTGTAAAAGAGAAAATGTCTGGTTGTACCAAGTTCATTGTTCAAGTAAAACGAATTACACATTCTTGACAAACTGGTGACTGTTTACATTGCATGTTTCGATAGTACCTAGCTGCCACACCATGTCGCTGTACATGCCCAATGTTTACATTGCTCTGGTTCATCTGTTACCTTTCTCTGACGGCCTCGTTGATGTTGATAATACACAAACAAGGTGGTGTGTCATCATTTGACAATGTAAACAGAAAAATATAAATATTTTAGGAATACAAAAATAGAATGTGATATAACATCATTTGATTAGACTTTTGGTAAAGCACAGTAACATGTACAGTCTGTATAATTTTGGCGGCTTATACCACTTACTCCCTGTGTAAATTACCTGTATCGCTCTGTCTCTTTGGTACCTCCCTCAGGGCATCTGACATCTCTTCATGGCGACGCAGCTCACTCTCCATTTCCTCCAACTACTGTAGCATCTCGTCCTTGGCCAAATAGGTGCAGAGCCCCTATCCATCTCATTCATACAACCTACAACAGAAAATATTGATTACAAAAATATTTCTTAGGACATGCACTTACAGGAGATCTGCGATGGCTCCTGCTTATCCTCAGGGCTTGCCCCTCCTTGTTCTTCTTCTTTTGCCAGGATATCATCTACAACAGCAAAGAATATGCACAAAATTACATATACAATAAAACTTTTGTCAAACAGCAACATGTTACGTATACATAGTACTACAAAGAAAAAATATATGTTCTACTTATAGTGCTGTCGCTGCTTCTTCTCGGTATCCAACTGCTCAGTTATCTGCTGGACAAATACTGAAACAATAAGACGACATGTATTCAGTACTACTATGAAACTCTTGGTGATAAAAATTACAGTTATCACTTTTAATCATAGAAATCATCTACAGTAGTAAAGAATATGCAATATATTATGTATATGATGAAAGAAATTAAGTACATTAAGAAAAGCATCCAGCTGGTCAGTTACCCAATGGACAAATACTGAAACAATAACACGACATGTATTTAATACTACTACAAAATTCTTAGTGGAAGAAAAAGTTGCAGTTACTGATTTTGGTCCCTCAAAATTTTCTATAATAGCAAAGAATATGCAACATATAATGTATATAATGATTTTTTTTAGTAAGAAATTACGTATACTATAAAAAGGAAGAAGACAATATATACTTACGACGATATAACTGCTGCTCTTGCTGCCGCTTATGCATCTGCCACTGCTCTTACTGGCGCTGATGCATCTCAGCAGTATGTTCATCACTGATTCAATGGATTTACGCTGAAACAATAAGACGACATGTATTCAACACTGCGAAATCCTTAGTGAAAAAAAAGTTAGCAGATTTCGATTTGAATCTGCAGTTACCAGGCAATTCTCCATAAACCCCTAATGGTCTCTGCCGCTTGCCACCATTGGTACTGCTACTGCTTGATGCCGCTGAATGCTTTGTGTTAAATCAGGGATGAACCAAAATAACAATTAACACATACAAGTGAGAACAGGACAATCGACATTACACAACGGCGGCGGATGAAGGCAGAATGAGACTGGGGAATGGAGAGGGTAGAGTTTATGTGCCTTCACTGATTCAGCATCAGACAACAGGAACACAGTATTCTGGAACACCTGCCTCATCATTAACCAATAGGGGTGCAGAATTCTGGGACACCGTGGTCTGCGGTGCAGTTGTTTGAGGTGCTGGAAGTAGCCATTTGAGGTGGGTATTCCCCAGCAAAGGACACCGCCGTGAACAGAGGGAACCGCATGTACAAAGGGAACCGCACCTACCTGGCTGCTGGTTGGTCACAAAAATGTAGCTTGCATACGCTGTTGCGGAACTCTCTGGGCGTCCAGTATGCATGGTGTAATTTCAATAGTGATCAAAGTCATAGTTACTCTCACACATGTAACAAAGAAAATCTTTGTATGGCTTTCTAACAGGCCCTTTTCTTTCGTAACAAACTCATTTTTGCCAGCAAGATCAGTCTCAGAGTGTTCCTCCTCCAAAGTGTGAAACACGTACAGTGTGTAGCAAGAGGAAATTAAAATGTGCTTAGATACTCGATACAGAACAGGTTTGTAACATGCAAACCGTTCTCTACCCATTCGCTTGGCCCTGAAAATTAACCACAAATGAACATAACCAACAATATTGCGCTCGCAATGATGTCTTAGTCGACAAATCTGTATGATCTGGGTGTTAGGTCTATGATAGTTATGCGTTTTAACATAGAACAATAGTCAAATGCACTAACACAAATTCCAACTTGGTGGCGAGTATATAAGACATCACTGTGGTGGCTGGATTTACAGTTTTCAAAAATACGAAAGGGTTTCGTTGAAGTGTTGGAATCAGAAGTTTGGCCCCTGGGCAGTGCGAAATGATAACCAACTGGTGTGAATTGGACATACCATAATTTTTTTCGGGTGTTACATGCCTATAAACCATAATAGGAAATGTTATGCTGAAGCTACTATTGCTTATGTTCCAACACATGCAAAG
This sequence comes from Schistocerca gregaria, assembly GCF_023897955.1. Taxonomy (NCBI): domain Eukaryota; kingdom Metazoa; phylum Arthropoda; class Insecta; order Orthoptera; family Acrididae; genus Schistocerca; species Schistocerca gregaria. The sequence continues at coordinate 308,104,119 of NC_064927.1, forward strand.
AAAATGATTGTGTCCACTTGTAGGGAAGGTGTGGATTGACATGGAACATTGTGAATTTCAAGGCATTGATAGCCGTAAGAGTATGAGAGATTTTACATGAAAATTACGTGTAGTCATAAGGAGTTTATAGATATTGATATTTAATTTTGGGAAACTGCTATTTCCAGAGCCACAGTTGTCAGGATGAGGTATTTGCGATATTTCGCTCGTCGTCGAATGTCACCAGATTGGTGCTACAGTCATAATTCCTAGGACGACTATGTTTAGCTGATCTTACTGTGTCACCATCTGAGAAGGTGAATAGTGAACTAATACTCAGTATGTGCTGGGCAGCCTTGGCTATTGCCTCTGTTGCATGTAATCTCCATCACAAATTGATGGATTGAATATCGATCATTGACAAGTGTTTGCGCTAGACATATTGTTAACATCCAAATCACTAGCACTCTAGTGGACATCTCATCCATGACTGTGGCTGCAGTCACAGCAGCAGTTTTTTCCAGCCTCTGAGAATTGGCACTGGCTGTGTATGAGGGGATGGATGCACAACTTGTGGACATCTGGGATATGAATGGACTGTATGTATGTGTGTTTTCAGCAATCTGGAATTGCAGTTTAGCACCTCTCAATACATTGCAGGGCACTCTGTATCACAGTGTTAGTTGTTGTTTTTACTATCCCATCTATTGGTAGACCCTTTCTTCATCCTCCTTTGTCCTGGCGTAGCTTATGGGACTTTATAAAATACACTTGGCAGACCCATAGTGGTCAGCAATTCACACACCATGGTAGTGTAAATTCACGCTGATATTTGAAATACGACCTATGATTTTATACAGCACCGCTTCCAATCGAGACATGAAATTATTGTTGCCAGTAGTGGTACTGCAAGCACAGTCATCTATCCAATATCTCCGCAGATTTGAAATTTTCAGCTCCTTCCAATGCAGTGGACTTACCATCAATTGATGTAACTGTGCCAGTATCCAGCAATAGGAGGCAAGGAAAGAAAAAGAAATACAGGGAAGTTTGGAAACCTTGTGGTTGCAGGATCGAGTCCCACCAAATATAACAGCCCTAGTATCCACCGATAGGCTGCAAGGAGAAACTGTCCCACACAAGGGTATCAATTTAATCAATTAGTCAGTCAGTCTGACAGTTTGAGGGGATTTTCCAAGACATCTTTCTCACCCCAACATTTTCAGAAGGCTGGGGATTTCCCACGTACCTGTTGCTTTGTTCAGGACAAGGGAAGGGACAGTGTGGCACCTGACAGACACTACCTACTTCTTCTTAAATATCTTTGTTGCATAGCAGTGTAAGTGTGAGAACAAAGCGATGCACCAGCTACCAGTGTCAGGTCTGCAGGATGGGTGAGGGGAGATGGAAGGGAGGGGAGGAGTGGAGAGGAGATCTTGGTCTGTGTTAGTTCGCACATATTGTTCCGCACAAACAGGAAGTAACCACTTGAGGCAGAGAGAGAGAGAGAGAGAGAGAGAGAGAGAGAGAGAGAGAGAGAGAGAGAGAGAGATAGGAACTGGGCCTGGTGTCAAAACCAACATCCTATATCATGCATTCCTTGGGTGTGTTAAGTTTTGTATGTGACCTGACGCCTCCCACCCAATGCTCAGGACTCAAAGGGTTGCCAGCGGCCCTGCACATGTGGTTAGTGCACAGCAAGTGGGAAAGCGAGATGGATGCCACTCTGAGTCATGCCAGCAGACCAACTCCCCTCAGTGTGCGACTTGCATGCAATGTGTGTTCTTTTTTTCCACAATCGTAAAAAGTGCCATCATAAACTGTACATGAGACATGCATAATTCTCAAACATTGTTTAAAGACCTCTGTTTTTGCTAGATACGTTTAGTGTGATCTGTAAGGGTTAAGATCAAGTCTATCAATAAAAAGTGTGTCAGTACATTCAGAAAGGGGTGGGGGAATCAAGGGATCAAATCCCAATAGTGACAGTATTATAACATATAGGATTTTGAGCTAAACATACAAGGAAAAACCCTTGATGTCATATTAGTGGATAAGCTATTTCCCACCAATTTTTTATCAATTTAATTAATAATCAATTAATTTGATATCAGAAGTGAGGCAGGGTTTCCAAGAGGGGAGGGGACAGATGGGATCCTATCTCCTCTCACACCTACAGCTCAGCGAATTTTTTTCTCCAAGTTTTTCTGGGAGGGTTGAGGTGGGCGGGGGTGATGGGTGAGACACATTCTGGTGGTGGCATTTTGCACTACCTCAGTCGATTCCTGCACATTACAATGTGTACACATGTGCCTTATTGGAATCAGCAAGACAACACCTCCAGTCTGCAACAGTGTAATTATTTAATTAGGACATGTAGTTGCTGGACGGTGTAATATTTGTATCCTCCACACCAGCAGCTCTGCACAGGCTGAGCAATTATCATGCCAATTCTTTTCTGGGAGGGAAGGGGAAAGGGAAGGGCTGGGGGATTTCCCAAGAGGGGAGGGGACAATTGACTGATCAACTGAATTGGTTAGTCAATTAATTTGATATCATAAGTGAGCTTTTATCGGTGAGGGGTAGGGGAAGGGTTGGGAATTTCTCAGAGAGGTAGGGGAGAAGGAGGAGGGGTATGAGTTTCTCAGAAGGAGGGATTATCCTCAGGGCATCATAAATCAACGCCCAGGAGGTCGTAAATCAATTAGGGTAACACTAGGTTAATGGAAGAGGTAGGGGGCCACAAATCAATCAAGTTCACCACCGAATGTATGCAACCTGCACTTACAAATTTGCTTAACAATGTACAGTGTCATGAAAACTGTTGCCTGACACCATAAATCTGTAACAAATGAAATTCAGGTATAAGTAGGTAAATATATAGTCTTGTTTTTACTTAGGGAAAGACATTCGAGCTAAATGCAATTTTCGGCCTGAGCATCAAGCCCAGAAATGTTTTACATCCAGACAAGGTGCAAAGAAGCGGAAAAAAAGATATTACGACGAATTGCTATTCTTTGTTTCACATGCCAAAAGAGCAAAAACTTTTTTAAACTACAACACTCTGAGAAATGAACCACAACTAAGTACTGTAAGTCACCTATCACCATCAGCAACTATTGAAAATCCAAAGCTTCGCCACCTACTGCAACTAATAACGTGCAACGACTACAGTGAATAAGAAAAAGAAAATGCTTACATCTTTTCAAAACAAAACTTAAAAAGCTGTATGAATTGAAATGGCAGAACATAGTGAAGACAGAACATTTTGTGTCTCCTTGATGAAGCTAATCAAAAAGTTGGATGATTACACTAAACAGTCAGCAAAAATTGAAATGTTAAATATAATACATACATTTTGAAATAGATCGCACAGCAGTCGCTGTTCATTGTTTATTATTACAAACACCGAACCATATTTCAGTCAGACACAGACAGCACATCAGCAGTTCTCACACCCAATGTTCATCTACGCACAGATCATGCGCTAGTCTTCTTCAATTAATCATGTAATTGACTTAAAAACAATTACGACCTTTGTAAATAATCAGTACCGTCCCCTACATAAGCTATACACAGTTCTAGACCAGATTCGGCACGAAGCTATTTTGCCACTTTCGACCCTGTTTGCTAGCCTGCCTCGACCGAGTACCAACACATTAAGATCAATAACGGTTCAAAGCAGACCGAATGTACTCTCACCTGACCAATTACATGGTATGTCTCAAGATAACTACTAAATTCAGTACCTATGCTGTAATGAAAAAATAATGAATAAATAACGACTGACTGTAGAATTTTTTCATTTACCTATCCTACTTACCTCAGGGTCATAGCTAATCTTTGTACAGGTGACATCGCCAGTCGCCGGCCGCAGTGGCCGTGCAGTTCTGGCGCTGCAGTCCGGAACCATGGGGCTGCTACGGTCGCAGGTTCGAATCCTGCCTCGGGCATGGGTGTGTGTGATGTCCTTAGGTTAGTTAGGTTTAAGTAGTTCTAAGTTCTAGGGGACTTATGACCTAAGATGTTGAGTCCCATAGTGCTCAGAGCCATTTGAACCATTTTTTTTTATTTTTATTTTTTTTCTTTTTTTTTCTTTTTTAACATCGCCAGTCGCATGTTGGTACCATGAAATAAAATCAAGGCCCCATGAAGTGTTTTTTGAAGCCCAATATTCATTTGAAATGCCCGACAGTTTTGTTACTAAGTGCTTCAATTGAAAAAAAAAATTTTTTTTCTTGTGTCAGCCGCTGTATGTGATACATGGTGCAACTTCACAGCTACTGACGTTGATACGTATGACCACGAGGCTGATTCAAGTATTTTCAAGAATTCAGATTTCTGCAAGAGACTCTAAGCAGGGTAACTACATCTTCCAGAACAAAAACCCCTTCCATTGGCAGGACCAACAGTATCTCTGCTACTTCTTGGAAATGAGGCGTAACGGCATGTAATGCGACCATACGCACAAAAGGGCTTAACCAATGAAAAAAGAATCTACAATTACAAGTACAGCTTGCAAGATGCACTGTGGAATTTTAGAATAAGTAGCGTGTTCTACATATTTGTATTGTAGGTGACAAGGAATTCGCAAGGAAAATTTTTCAAAGTTGCTGCATTCTTTATAGCTATGTCAAAAAACGTGATGGATTCATTTTCGAACATAGCTTGACATGCACAACAAATTTTCCCAGTGCGAGGGCAAACAAATAGGCTGCAGATAGGAGCTTTCTTGCAATCGTTTCAACGGCCCAGGAGCAATAACTTGGCAAGTGAAGTGTGCTTAAGATTTTGACAAAAGAAAGGAGAAGCTTTTCTATAGTTATTATTTATATTGTCATAATTTTGATGTTGTTAGTCTGTACTGTTGCAGTCTATTATTGCTACCCAATTTTGAATCTTTTTGTCGCTTGGTATGTTACCTCGAACAGTGGTTTGCATTACAACATCGTTCGAGATAACATGTTTCATATGATGTTTCAAAACAACACAATGACTGACTCACTCGCTCACTTCATCCGTTCTCTCCTTTGAGACATGACGATCCCGCGATGTTCTCACTGTGCCTCTGCTTTAAGTGTGAGATTCCTAAACAGCAGTTGACCGGCGTTGCCTGGTGAAACGTTGTTGTGATGCCTCGTGTAAGAAGGAGAAATGTGTGCCATCACGTTTCCGACTTTGATAAAGGCCGGATTGTAGTCTATCGCGATTGCGGTTTATCGTAAAGCGACATTGCTGCTCACGTTGGTCGAGATCCAATGACTGTTAGCAAAATATGGAATTGGTGGGTTCAGGAGGGTAATACGGAACGCTATGCTGGATCCCAATGGCCTCGTATCACTAGCAGTCGAGATGACAGGCATCTTATCCGCATGGCTGTAACGGATCATGCGGCCACGTCTCGATCCCTTAGTTAACAGATGGGTACGTTTGCAAGACAACCATCCGCACGAACAGTTCGACGACGTTTGCAGCAGCATGGACTATCAGCTCGGAGACCATGACTGCGGTTACCCTTGACGCTGCATCAGAGACAGGAGCGCCTGCGATGGTGTACTCAACGACGAACCTGGGAGCACGAATGGCAAAACGTCATTTTTTCGGATGAATCCAGGTTCTGTTTACAGCATCATGATGGTCGCATCAGTGTCTGGCGTCATCGCGGTGAACGCACATTGGAAGCGTGTATTCGCCATTAACCGATGTTATCGTATGGGGTGTCATAGGTTACACGTCTCGGTCACCTCTTGTTCGCACTGACGGCACTTTGAGCAGTGGATGTTACATTTCAGATGTGTTACGACCCGTGGCTCTACCCTTCATTCGATCACTGCGAAATCCTACATTTCAGCAGGATAATGCACGACCGCATGTTGCAGGTCCTGTACGGGCCTTTCTGGGAACAGAAAGTATTTGACTGCTGCCCTGGCGAGCACATTCTCCAGATTTCTCACCAATCATAAACGTCTGATCAGTGGTTGCCGAACATCTGACTCGTCACAATACGCCAGTCACTACTCTTGACGAACTGTGGTATCGTGTTGAAGCTGCATGGGCAGCTGTACCTGTACACGCCATCCAAGCTCTGTTTGACTCAATGCTCAGGCGTATCAAGGATCTATGCACCCAAATGGCGTGAAAATTTAATCACATGTCAGTTCTAGCATAATATATTTGTCCAATGAATACCTGTTTATCATCTACATTTCTTCTAGTGTAGCGATTTTAATGGTCAGTGTTGTAGTTTCGGGAGACAGATCCTTGTCAACGGATGAAGAACATGGAACTAAAGAGTCTGCCGTTTCCGGAATGACGATAAAACCAGGTAGAAGAAGATTGCCTACCTGTTTAGTGTCGTCACAAGCCTGGCTTTCTCCGGATGTGTCTTCGTTTTGACCGCATACAAGGTTGTCCATTGCGCGGTGGGACTGTCTGAGATAAGCCCGGACTTGTTTCTGTTGTTAGAGAAATTAGAATGATCGAAAACAACACATTAATAAACACTCTTTGCTAAAAATTTACTAAATGGTGACAGTTGTGAGCCTAGTTTCGTGCAACGAACATTAAAAGAAGCCAACGCCACGCACACTTAACCGCTCTCCCGTACACTGTTTTTTCGGCACTTCACGCGAAATATACTTTCAAGACTGTTGACGTGCTTTATTAGTCTGTAACTGGTGCCAGAGACATGTTTGCTTTGTACATTTTTATACTGCAACTAGCTTTTACCAGTGACTTCGTCCGCACATAAAAGACGCCGGCGCGGGCGGCGTCTCACGGAGCTTTGCCGTCCTGAGGGCACATTTGATTGCAACAAGCGACAATGTCCTATAGTTTGTAACAGCACGTCATGCTTTTATGCGGTAGCTTTGATTCTACCTGGCGTGGCAAAACGAAAGCTGTATCACATTTTAAGTTACACCTGCAAAAATACAACTGAAAATCACATCCAATTCCGTGCATTAATTTTTGCGTGGTGCGAGTACAGAAATACACACATACGAGGGTCACTCCAAAAGAAATGCACACTATTTTTTTAATCCATCTTTTATTCTACATGTTTGAAAGTTTTACAGTGTGTAGAGACATCCTTGAGGAACAATATTTTCATTTCTCCACATAAATTCCATCCCTCTCAACTGCCTTATGCCATCTTGGAACCAGCGCCTGTACACCCGTACCATAAAATTCTGGACCAACCTGTTGGAGCCACTGTTTGGCAGCGTGCACAAGGGAGTCATCATCTTCAAACCCTGTTCCACGAAGAGAGTCTCTATCAGTTTCCCAAAGAGATGATAGTCACATGGAGCCAGGTCAGGATTGTAAGGCGGGTGTTTCAGTGTTGTCCTTCTGAGTTTTGTGATCGTTTCCATGGTTTTTTGACGGACATGTGGTCGTGCACTGTCGGGCAACAGCAAAACATCCTGCTTTTGCCGATGTGGTGGTGGTGGTGGTGGTTAGTGTTTAACGTCCCGTCGACAACGAGGTCATTAGAGATGGAGCGCAAGCTCGGGTTAGGTAAGGATTGGAAAGGAAATCGGCCGTGCCCTTTCAAAGGAACCATCCCGGTATTTGCCTGAAACGATTTAGGGAAATCACGGAAAACCTAAATCAGGATGGGTGGAGACGGGATTGAACAGTCGTCCTCCCGAATGCGAGTCTTTGCCGATGTGGTCGAACATGACTCAGTCGAGCTTGAAGTTTCTTCAGTGTTGTCACATGTGCATCAGAATTTATGGTGGTTCCACCTGGCATGATGTCCACAAGCAGGAGTCCTTCTGAATCGAAAAACACCGTACCCATAACTTTTCAAGCAGAAGGTGTCGTTTTGAATTTTTTTCTTGGGTGAATTTGCATGATGCCACTCCATTGATTGCCACTTCGCCTGTGGTGAAAAATGTGGAGCCATGTTGCATCACCTGTCACAATTCTTCCAAGAAATTCATCTCCACCGTTCTCGTACTGTTGAAAAAGTTCGCTGCGTACCGTCTTTCTTGTTTCTTTGTGAGCCACTGTCAACAACCTGGGAACCCACCTGGCACAAACCTTTTTTAACACCAACACTTTCAGTATTCTGCAAACACTTCCTTCCCCTGTTTAAACGTGGCGTGACAATTCGTTCACTGTGATGTGTCTGTCAACAATCACCAATTCGTTAACTCTCTGCACATTGTCTGGAATGTGTGCAGTACGAGGCCTGCCGCTGCGAGGACAATACTCAATATTGCCGTGCCCACTTTCATCGCGTAACCTACTTGCCCACTGACTAACTGTACTGCGATCGACAGCAGCATCTCCACACACCTTTTTCAACCTGTTGTGTATGTTTCCCACTGTCTAGTTTTCACAGCACAGGAATTCGATGACAACACGTCGCTTCTGACGAACGTCAAGTATAACAGCCATCTTGAAGACATGCTGTGACGGCGCCACTCACGGGAACAGGTTGAACTAAGTTTGAAAACAAGCATGAAGGATGTATCTACACACTGTAGAACTTTCACACATGCAGAATGAAAACTGTATTTTTACAAAAGTAGTGTGCATTTCTTTTGGAGTAATCCCCGTAATTTCTAAATACCATTTTTTTCGCTTCAATGGCTCTTCTTAAAAAAAAACACACTCACATTCAGTTTTCTTAAGTATTTCCTTCGTACAGACGTCTTCAAGTTACAATTTTTTACATGTGTAAATTCACAATACAGTGAAAACCACTGAGCGTATCTTTCAAAGAGTACTGGCTCATATACAGATAAGCTATGTCCAATATTGAATGAATTTCACTTCCAATGTCTTGAGTAGCTGGATGGACGTTACCCCAGATCACTATCCTTTGAAAAATTGTTAGAGATGCCGTTAAGGGAACACTTCCTCTGAATTGTAACGCTGACAATACTAATGTGAAGTACAGATTTAAGAGCTACACCATTCTTCAGCACTACACATTCGTAAATTGAAAACTGTTACCCTGGTATTAATATTATTCTTTAGCCAATTAGTTGTGATCGTGCTTCACGCCTTACCATAAGAGGGTACAGTGGGGGGACGGGAGAGGGAGGTACTGCAACGTACTAATGCTTAAAATGTACATCACAGATGGTCAAAACTCATTTCACCGCTGTTCTGTTTTTCTCTTTGAAATATGACTTCAAGTCGATGATGTCCCATCGTGGTATTAAAACTGCCAAGTACATATCAGTAGTAAGAGTAAACAAATTCTGCGAGCTAAATAAATGTCTACTGTATTCGAAATTATCCAGATAAAAACTACCGTGTTTTATGACGATATCCAACACAAATATCTGATTCCTACATGGTTACATACCGAGAACCAACATACTTTTTTTTACTGTTTAAACTTCTGGGTATATATAAACAAACAAGGACCTTACCTTATGCTTCAGTGGTTCCCTCTCCTAAGTAACTGACTTTCGAATCACAACCTAAAATCGATGTCACCCACTCAATAAACTTCTACTTTCTAAGAGAAGTTACGATTGGTCTCCAAGTACAGATTGTTAGATGTCTGTACCTCTCGGGACTTGTGTCGACTGCCCATTTTGAGTCGCGGTTGGCAACGTGGACACTCATGCGATTTTACATTTGTAATTATTGTGCTGGGTGACATTGGTTGCATGCAAGGGGTTTGTTGCATGAACTAAATGTCACTAAGAAGTTATTGCTGGCCATCGAGGTTAACTCCGACGCACCAGTTACCCTGTTCTTCACCCTGACGCCAGATACATTATTAATAAGTCGGCAGAATGTTGCGAACTTAATCAAATGGTGAGATAATTTACCTTCTTCACTAGTCTCCTTGCAATAAATACATGCTATACTTGAATTACAAAAAAAAAAAAAAAAAAAAAAAAACTCTCCCCCCAACGCGTGGAGCCTGTAGCATAGCATTTGCTAACTCCTGCTACGTGGCTAATTCGACACTGGGGACGAGTGACTCTTCTGTCACGGTTACCATACCCTAGCGAAGCAAAGATAGGGAGGGAATTAAAAGGGACAGCAGGAGATTTCGTGATGACACGGAGAATTATTTCGTCAATAGACAGAGATAATGAACTGCTTAGTGGAAGATTCAGAGTCCACACAATAAATTCACTTCAGATTTCGAATCGCCTTGGCTGTACAGTGGTGGTGTTGCAGTTGAATATGCCGCGTACGAAGACCCTGAGGTGGACTCTCCTAGAACTGGAACGAAGTCAGACACGTCCAGGATTTGTCACAGCATTTCAGAATATTTCCGTTATTTTCAGTCTTTTGTGAAAGGCTTCTTGTTGTGGTAACTGATCCATTGTAGAAAGGAAATAGCAAGAAAGCTTTGTTGCCCAATTTATTCCTATCCAATTGTCGTTTTTGAAATGCCAATCTTTCCATAATGATGTCTATTATATTCTTGGATACCGAGGCTAGTTAGCGCCCTGGCTACATCTGGAAATTTTGTCTCCCTCTCCTGCCACGGTTCGCTTTTTGGTTGAAGACAACGTTGTGGGCTTATCATGTTTTCAATGTGCTGACGTATAGCCCTCTGATACATCTCCTGTTTCATTTCCTAAATAGCTTCTTTGTCTGGTTGCGGAATTTTGGACAGTGTATTTTCACGTCTCTGACATATGGACTTAGAAAGACAGCTGCTTTAAGTACAAGTACTTTTTCATCTTCTCTGCAATCACTCCATTCTCTTCTCGTCTCTCTCCCTCTCTCTCTGTTTTTTACGAGGCTGTGCGTACGTACATCATCATGTAGAAGTAAATCAGGTACTCATTTCAGTTCGCTTTGTATGATTGATTTTGCTTCTCACTGCCTGTGTGAGGAAGGGATTGTGATCATAATTAAAAAAAACACCATGAGACTTTGGTTTTTCTTGATGTTTTAAAAGATAGGCCCCTGCCGTGAGAACTAGTAAGATTTTCAGCAAAATCGGCCAACAAAGTTTTAATTAGAATTAGATTGGCATCTCTTCAAATTTTGTATACATTTTCTGTCTTTTTAAAAGTGAATCTTTTATCTTACGCAAATGTAACTCTAATTTTGAAATTAGTTTACTTAATGAAATATAGCTTATTTTGGTTGAATTGCTTTTCCCTTGTTTAATAAACGTAGCCTATTTGTTTACTAGCATAAAAATGTTTTAAAAATTGCGTCATAATGACCTAAGGTGACTACTTACGTTAGTTCATTACAGGAGACAGCACAAGGGCTAAAAATGAAATCCGCATTTAAAATAAATAAACTTACGTTTAGAAACATGCATTAAAAAAATAGAATTCAGTTTACATGTGTATTTTTATTTGCAATTTTTTAATATGTGCTATTGTGAAAATTTTGTTGATGTCTGGTACACAAAAGAGAGGATGTACACAAAAAGGAGAGAGTGTTTTTGTGCAGATGTTACGTATGTACTTTATCCGTAACAACTCAACCTATGCCAGTTTGGGTGCACGGCTTCGCAGACTTCGTTTCAGTACTTCTCCTTCAGTTACTTGTAGCTGTAATCCATCATATCGACTTCATAAATGTATGAGTGCTTGTCAATTTCATATATAAATTTCTCCGTATCAAAATAATTACCTACAGTAAGTAACAACTCGATGGACACAAGCTCGGTCTCTGCGCATTGCCTATGCCTATGCATTCTCGTTGCCGACACCGTGTTTTTACGCGTCTGGCCAAATTGCCAGCTTTCAGCGTCGGGCTAATACCTGTCTTCTCGAAAAGAACGTTGCGAGTACTGTACACTATAAGTTACTGGAATTACAGACACGTTTCACGAACATACGAGATGAAGGGGAAAACGCCATGCCACAAAAGTTAAAAACGCTTCAACTTTTTGACGCCACTTTCATTCTGTTGCTGGCGATTAGTGTCAGAAATATTAGATGCCTTAGAAACTAGATGTTTTTCATGTTTATACACTTATATTACGAAAATGTGTGATACACTGCACTAATGATCTCACCAAAACACGTTGTTCAGGGTACGGTATATTACGCTGCAATGGCAGGATGTGCGACTTCAGTGTGTAAGTACGTGTGTCTGTTGTAAGATGCATGGATGAAATGTGTATACAAGCAAATATTATCTAATTAATGAAAGGAAGATTTTTGGTTTCCTAGCAGCACACTTTATTCTAAAAATGGTCAAAATTAAAGCAGCACTGGCAAGATATTCAGGTAATCAAATTCAAGTAGACTTCACCGCTCTGTGCTTTCTAAACACTTGCCAAGTGAGTTTGAGAAATTAAGTAACAATATTCCTGGGGGCAGTATAATTTCAGATTGAGTGTTGCCTTTAAAAATCAACAATACTTCAGTGTCTTTTAGAGCACTTGCACAGCCTGAAATTGGGTATAGAATGAATTACAAATTTCACAGTACAGGTATTTGATGTGCAAGATTGAAAATTTTAGATTTAAAATTAGTATTTAGCGCATCTTAAATAACATCCGACATATCATACAAAAACTTTGAAATTTTACTTTTCAGAACAGGCTACAGGCTAATTGTAAGATGTAATCGACAGAGGTCTAATATCAAAGTGTTTTACTTCAACCAGAACTGCATCTTTAATGTGGGAATCGGATTTTTTGCTAGATCTCGAGTCACACCTCTACAAGTAAGGCTTACTCGTAATCTGTTTTGCTGAATTTATTTAACATTGTGCAGTCATACGTCAATTAACCTTCGATTACCGACATTCCATATACACGCGAAAGACAAAGTTTAGTGTAAGATACTCTGAACAGAACACCTAAAACATTATTAAGTAGAAACAAATACGTAGAAATATTGGAACATGTGAGGCAATACTGACCTTACGACTTATTTTAGAGGAAAGATTAAGGTAAGGCAAACCTACGTTCCTAGCATTTGTAGACTTAGAGAAAGCTTTTGACAATGTTGACTGGAATACTCTCTTTCAAATTCTAAAGGTGGCAGAGGTAAAATACAGGGAGCGAAAGGCTATTTACAATTTGTACAGAAACCAGATGGCAGTTATAAGAGTCGAGGGACATGAAAGGGAAGCAGCAGTTGGGAAGGGAGTGAGACAGGGTTGTAGCCTCTCCCCGATGTTATTCAATCTGTATATTGAGCAAGCAGTAAAGGAAACAAAAGAAAAATTCGGAGTAGGTATTAAAATCCATGAAGAAGAAATAAAAACTTTGAGGTTCGCCGATGACATTGTAATTCTGTCAGAGACAGCAAAGGACTTGGAAGAGCAGTTGAACGGAATGGACAGTGTCTTAAAAGGAGGATATAAGATGAACATCAACAAAAGCAAAATGATGATAATGGAATGTAGTCAAATTAAGTCGGGTGATGCTAAGGGAATTAGATTAGGAAATGAGACACTTAAAGTAGTAAAGGAGGTTTGCTATTTGGGGAGCAAAATAACTGATGATGGTCGAAGTAGAGAGGATATAAAATGTAGACTGGCAATGGCAAGGAAAGCGTTTCTGAAGAAGAGAAATTTGTTAACATCGAGTATAGATTTAAGTGTCAGGAAGTCATATCTGAAAGTATTTGTATGGAGTGTAGCCATGTATGTAAGTGAAACATGGACGATAAATAGTTTGAACAAGAAGAGAATAGAAGCTTTCGAAATGTGGTGCTACAGAAGAATGCTGAAGATTAGATGGGTAGATCACATAACTAATGAGGAAGTGTTGAACAGGGTTGGGGGGAAGAGAAGTTTGTGGCACAACTTGGCCAGAAGAAGGGATCGGTTGGTAGGACATGTTCTGAGGCTTCAAGGGATCACCAATTTAGTATTGGAGGGCAGTGTGGAGGGCAAAAATCGTAGAGGGAGACCAAGAGATGAATACACTCTGCAGATTCAGAAGGATGTAGGTTGCAGTAGGTACTGGGAGTTGAAGAAGCTTACACAGGATAGAGTAGCATGGAGAGCTGCATCAAACCAGTCTCTGGACTGAAGACCACAACAACAACAACATCAGTTTCTCACAGTTCATGTTTCGTGGCGTGTCGTGCCGGCCATTGTGACAAAAAAAAACTGATTTGAATTTCACTGATGTCGGCTACATTATAACCGCGCTCGTAACGCAGTAGTCAGTACTGTTTTGAAACCATCGGCCGTCTTCGGCTGATGTCAGTCGTTGCCGGAATCGACCGATATCGGTGTCACTCTGACGGCAGCCTACCGCGAAATCACAGGTTCGAAAACATTCGTATAGTTTGCCTCATTGTAGTGCAATTGCATCTGTCAGCCGACGTTAACGTGGCGTTTTCAACACAGAATAGACCTTAGCCAGATACGACGACAGTTGAAATTTGTGAAGCATAGAGGGCAGCAGTTTATGCAGTATATGAGCAAGAGACAAGTACTGCTTGTTAGCATGCTGCCTAATTAAGTAATACCAGACATTATTAGATGTTGGCTTTTTATTTTGTTCTGATTTGCCCCTGTGGTTTCCATTTTAGTCTTATTCGTGAGGAACTATTGACAATTAATTAGCTACATTCAGTCTTTATAATCCACAGACATAACCATCCAGGAAAAAGGAAGTACAGGGTAATACTGTGTTGCTTGTTTAGACAGCTCGGCCAATGTGCTGACGTAAAGACAGATTTGCTTGTGTGTGAAAAACTATTTGACAACGGAACGCAGCAAAACACAGCACCAAGAATACTGTACTGGAATGGGAGACTTCTGTGCTTGTGCGCTGTCACCTGTGCGTACAAGTCAAGAGGCATGCATGGCTTCACACTGTTGTATGCGCCTCCTTGACTCTTCCTGCAAGGCCGCATGCGTCTAGTGCGCACGGAAAGTTGCAGGGATGTAAATGCACCTTTAGAATACCTTATTAAGGCCTATTGATTCCAAACCTTATTAAAAAAAAACTATATAGTCGTACCGTGAATCACGCAAATAGTCGAGACACAGCAGACTGCGAAGAAAAGAAATGGAGGTTTCGACTGTAACGCACAGAACTTTTACGGGTGATTCGGTTCTATCATTGCATTTTATATAACGGCACTAGCATTTCGATCAATTAATTTAAAATGTTCAAATTGCAAAATTAATTTCCGCTGAGAACGTGGGCAGTTGAGGAGACCAAGCGCATCAAACTGTCCCGTTACCTTACCTACGGTTTCCATAACAAACAATCAGAAATAAATAAGACGTGTACCTAGTTGTAACATTCGGATGCTAAAAGCGATCAATACAAAACAAACAAGTAAGGAATCCGGAGACACTGTGAGTTACTTTGTGTTCGAAACTTTCTGGTCCGTGTGTTATTTCTGGACTGCTCATCGATTCAGGTAACTAACGTTCAGATAGTATGACACAGTTACGAGACTTTGTAATATTAACCCAGCAACGAAGCACGAGGCGATATTAGCATACGAAGGAGCGCATGGTACGAATTAAACTGCATTATCATTCATTGTGCCATTTCTTTTACCGTTGCAGATGACATTACATATTTTGAAGAATGCGTTATAAAAGACTTAAAAACGCAAGTTTTCACAGTTACGCACAATGGCGAAGATAAATACCGACAATACAACTTCGGCAACTTCGAAGTCCAAAAGCTTTTTCCAAGCAAATATTTCCAATAGAAAAGGTATTGGGTCCAAGCACAGCAACAGAAATGATAAAAGAGCTTGCACAGAAATATCATTCAAAGATTTTCTCTGTTTTCTTCGAACCGCCTACCAAATAAACGAAAATGTTAATGGTAATTCAACTGATGTAGCAATTGACTGGCAAGAGGTTGCTGCAAATGAACTTGTATCTACGTTGATGGGCTTAAACTACCCGGAACTTCCGAAACGTGTTCAGCTAAATAAAGAAAGTTCGGAAGAAAATATCGAAGAAGAAACTAAGACTGAAAACGAAAACAAGACACAGACAATTGATAACGCATCATGCTCTCCGTTGGAAAGACTTAAAAAGAACAGGAAAGATGCTATAAGTGAATTAATTGCAAACAAAAGACTGTTAGACGGGTGCAAGAATATGGAGCACTTGATGAAACGTAAGCTCAATGAAGTCATCCAGGAAGGACTTCTAGATTCTGTTTTACCTTATGTTGTCCCCAAACTTGGTGTTTCTCACCAGCAACAGAATAAAAAGGCACATAGTGGAGAATCTAAGAAGTCGTCAGAGAAACATTCACACCATCAACAAGTCCACAGAGAGAAAAACATAGGAGGGAGAAGAAAGTCATCTGGTGGAGAGTAAGTATGCTTGCCACATAGTTACAATAATAGTACTGGAACATTTCCTGTACCGGAGAAATTATTGAACAGAATTTTAAGAAGAATAGAGTGTGTGTGTGTGTGTGTGTGTGTGAGAGAGAGAGAGAGAGAGAGAGAGAGAGAGAGAGAGAGAGAGAGAGAGAGAGAGAGACTATTTATCATTGTTTTCTTGGTTACTTTTTAATTTGTCTTTCAGTTTGCATGTCGGATTCCACTTAGGTACTTTTTGGCAAATATGATTAAATTTATCTCTAAAGAGTTTAAAGACAGACTTGAATGCATCACTTGCTATATCCCCTCAATTTTTTTCTGCCAATCACTAATGATAATGCATTTTCAATATGGTCTTATTACTGGTACTGCTTTTCGATGATTTTACTGCAGAACACATATCTTGCATGCCTAGTAATATTAGACTGACCACAAGTGGTGTTTGTATTGAGTTGCTTCTGGACGACGGGTATTATCACAGGTTGGATTGTAACTGGCCACAAATAATTTAAATCTGTCTTTTTCCGCCATATGTACATTAAAGTCATCACACAGTATAAATTTTGCCTACAGTCACATTAGGTAACAAAGTCATCATGGGGGTGGGGACATGGGACAGGGGAATACCCAAAGTAGGAAACTCTAACTCTTCATCTACTACTGCAACATTTAAATCGACAAGAATTGGTCTACAAACATCTATGAAGTGCATGGCAGGGGGCACTTCCAACTTATTGCATATTATGTCTTTAGCCTTTACGTTCATGCATAGAGTGCTGGAAGAATTGTTTTTGTGGTTGTTGTATATTCCTAGATCCCTAACTGATATCTGATTCTTAAAACTTTTTAAGTAGGCTTTTGTCGGATAATTGGCATCTGTCTTCAAGTGTCGGCAAGTTCAGGTTCTTCAACTGTACTGTGATGCTCCCCCATGGCTCGAACAAACCTGTGACCATTCGTGCTGACCTCTTTTGTATGTGTTCAGTATTCCCTTTTAGTCCTGTTTGGTGTGGGTTCCCTAGCAATATTCTAGAATGGACTGTACAAGTACTTTGCAAACAACCTCGTTTGTAGACTGATTACATTTCCCAATGTCCTACCAATGACGCATAGTCTGCCATCTGTTTTACCTATAACTGAGACAGTCTGTTCATACCATTTCGTATCCTTACAGATGCTACTCCCAGATGTTCGTACAAGATGACAGATTCCATTTGTGACTTACTGATATTACAGTTGTAGATTATAATGTTTTTGTATGTGTGTGTTACATAATTTTACATTTTTGGACATTTGAATTATATTTCCAGTCACTGTACCCCTTCAAAAATTTATCAGGATCTAAATAGTAACAGTCTAAATTGCAAATTCTTATGTTTATATTGGTGGTGACCAGTTTCAGTTATCATAACCTTCATGTGACCAAAATAAATTTACACAGAACTTATGAGGAGCCTGTGCTCAATGTGTGCATACTGCTAAAAAGTAGCCATCACCAACTATGGTTGGTCTGCCTAACCTAATTTTGGATATATGGTGGTTAAGATAACTGAAACAGTTCACCACCAAAAGAAAGAAAAGAACTTGTGATTTAGTCTGTTACTATTTGTTCTTATAAGAAGTAAAAACATTGCTAATGTTTCTGCATATGTATTGTCAATATTTATTATGATCTGACTGAATATTTGTGCAGTATTTTTTCAGATACTACTTCATAATAGAATACTGCATCATCTCAAAAACTCTGAGGTTAGTGTTAATATTATATGCCAGTTCATTAACATACAGCATGAACCGTAAGGGTCTGAACACACTTCCCTGGGGCGTAGCTGAAGTTACTTCTTAATATGCCAGTGACTTCATATCCAAGATGATATGCTATGTCTTCCTTATCAAGAAATTCTCAGTCCAATGGCAAATTTTGTTTTGTACCGCACATCAGTGCACTTTCATTGACAAACACTGGTGTGATCGCAAGTCAAAAGCTTCTTGGAAGTCAAGAAATATTGCATCCACCTGATTTCTTTGATCCATAGCTCTCAGTATCTTTTGTGAGAAAAGTGTGAGTTGCGATTAATTATTGCAATATTAATGTAATAGAAACATCATTTATGTATAGGTGTAAGTTAAATATTTCACACTGATTTTCGAACAGTTTTCACTTTGATTGCTTATTAAAATAATTCTTCCCATTAAACATTTAGGCCTATTTGTAGCTTTTCAGTAGTTTATGTCACTGGCATTCATAGCAACTTTCTGATTTATATTTTACAGGAAATTTATTTAAATAGTGTTTGAATGCTATCAGTTACCACACTTTGTGAACACCATGTTTTATAGTTAATAATTCTGAACTGTAGATAATTATATTCCCTCCATTGGAATATTAATGTCAATAATGCCTGTAGAGTGGTCTGTATCTAATGCATACATAACCAGAGTGTCACGGTAACGTAATGGTATGTTGGATTCTTTGGTCACTTGTTGCTCCAGCAGGCTCTGTTTCTCTGGTGGATTTACCTACTACTCAAAGAAAAATTAAATATTGGAATTAAAATGTCATAGAATTTAGTAATTACTAGCTCTATCAGAGAAATAAATACTTGTACATCTTAAGAAATGCCAGCCAAATGAGTATCTCCACTGAAGGTAACCTAGTCTTTCTATTCATGAGCAACGGAGTTAAAAATCTCACTTAGCAGTGAGTTGTACTACCTTTCATCCTGATGATGGCAATGAGCTACATGATGAATGAATTGACTTCACAGCTTGGACTCTATAAAACTCTGAAAGAATTGAGAACTGTCCTCCTGCTCCACATGTGATAAAATGAGGGAGTGGAGGAGTGGAAGAGTGTTGGAAGCTGGAAGAGGAATGGATTCTGGGAGATTTTGCTGTGCTGTAAAGTTATTTCACAAGCAATGGCAATACGTATCATTTGTACCTTGTGCAAGAAATTAGGACTTTGGCTACTTGCAGGAGGGTTTTATATCCTGTTTTTCTGGAGAGAGAATGTGTGTGTTTTTATTGAAGCCTTTAACAGTGAGAACATAGTTAAAATTGGTCAGCTAGAACCATAGTCATATCATTAAAGTTGTTGCACTTAAAAGCGCGCGCACACATACACACACACACACACACACACACACACACACACACACACACACATACATTTTACAGAAGACCTAGGAAGAACATATTATTCGTCCTATGACCAATCAACTCGAAGAGTAATCTAACAAGTGTGTAATAACCCAAAGAGTAATCTAACAAGGGTGTAACCAGAATTTAGATGACATATACAAAAAGGGAAGGTAACAACAGGATGGCCTAGCCTCATGTAGAGAAGAAGTGGCTCACATATTGGTGCATTTCTTTATAAGCTTTGAGCAGTAGGCAGCGAGTGACTATGTAAGATATCTTTAAGCAACAGAAACTGGTGGCTTTTAGCTTTGCGATTCAAATGTGTCTCTTGACTGGCTCTCTCATCACCTGGCTCAGGATATCAACTAAAGCAGGGGTCAGGATATCAACTAAAGCAGGGGTGACCTTAAGGAACCACCCCTGAACCTTTCCTTGGACAAGCCAAGGCTAAGCATCTCCCACAGTTCTGAAAAAACTGACATGCCTCGTGTGCTACAACCTTGGTACCAGATTGTCAGGAAACGTGGTATCCCTACAACTGTGTCTGCAATGGGTGCCCACTCCCCCCTTTTCTCACAGTCAGATTTTTGTAGCAGCTTTCTTTCACATATTGCACCATAACTGTGGAGGTCAGTTTAGTGTAATGACTAGATGTTCTGGCAATTTACACTTATTCATGTAGTTGTCTGGTTAAAGTTTTTCACATGAATGAATTTGTTACAATTCACTTAATTTTTCTCCAATTGGTAACATTCTTTCAATTTGTATATACACATTACATCTTTCTAAAGAGAGGAGAGTAACTGCAGTCTGTTGCACATGTTTGGAAAACAAAGTGCTATAACATATTAAGAATATAACAAATAAATAATAGTAACTTCTTATGAGTATTAGTTCGAAATGAGTCAAAAACATGTACATCTTGCTTGATGTCATCCCAGATGTGCTTCATAGAAGTGAAGTCAGTTAACCCAGGAGTGCCCATAAGCACCCACATATCTGTGGAGTGGTCATTGAACCATTGTGACAATTTTTGGGATCTGTTGGATAGTGAACTGTCTTGCAGAAACTACAATAATGTATGGGGTGCTTTTGATGAAATAATCAAATGTGTTCAATAGGTTCGTACATTTCCCTGCTAGAGGATGATATTTTACCTATTCGGGGGCACAGTTTTTTGCATAAATATCTGCTACATGAGAATACCTTCACCTCGTGCCTGAATACTGCACTCTCAGGAAGCAGGATGAAATGCTTCATGCTGTTTTTGTACTGTGTCCGTGGCATGCACTATGATGATCCATTGTGCTGCTCCTGTGTCCAATCAATCCCTGTGGCCTGAGAAAGAAAAGCAGAGTTGCATATATGGGCCAGTGGCTTCTGTATGCACAGAGAGGAGTTGTTTCTGAATGGTGGCACCGTTGACCAGTATCAGACTGGCTAATGACTTTGTGAACTGTGGCTCTTTTACCCACTGTTACAATCCGTGATAGTTGCTTCTGATGCTTTTCATCAATATGTTGTTACCTACAGCAGCTGATTCAGATGGTGGAGTTTTTCCTTGAATTAACACACTCAGAATACTCCCTTGAATCGTTAAGTATAAATTTTCCAGCATCTGCATTACCTCTAACAGAATTCAAACCACATAAAATGTCACACCATTCCATTAATCCTGGTGACAAGAGTGCTTCCACTCAAACACATTAGCTATGTCTTGATTAAACTGCTCATGAGTCTATAAATTACTATGAAACAATTGCAGTGAAAGCTTTACATTTTACAATTTTTGGAACAGGATTGTTTCCTTACAATAAAGTTACTGATGTCCAGAATTTTTAATTCAGTGATCATAGCCTTCTTATGTTTCATGGCATACATTAACATATTAAGTGACATTATTGAATGCTTCTTGACTGTGTCAGAAATTTTCATTCTCTTCATGTCCAAAAATAAACTTAACTCAAATGAATCTAGGAAGCATACTTTCACTGACCATCTTAAAAGAGCTGCATTTTACTCATTTCACAGATATAAAATTGTCCACAGCCATGTACTTGGCTTATGTATGTGGCTATATTTCGGGTAGTTTTGGAGGAAAAAATCTTGTGGATGTTGCTCTTCCATTTTCTGTCTCACACTTTTTGTATTAGATACCATCTTCTTGTCTCATGTCATTAATACCCATAAAGTTATTGATATGCACTTAAACTATTTAAGCTAGAAATAAAACTGGCTAGAAAGGTGTTATTCATACATTTTAAAAATACATTATGTAGAAGCCAATTTTTAGAGCTTTTTGAATTACTAATACCTTTTTCTAGAATCCGCAGTGCGGGAAGGAATGTGATCTGAATATGTTCATAGAGCTGCTTGCTGTTGATTTCATTTTGTATCTAACTGTTGTCTGCTTTTTATGTTTGCGTAATGCGAGCAGTATTTCTACAGTGAATATTTCTCATGTTTCTACCTTTGCAGTATTCAGTATAGCCTTCTTTTTTGTAATTTGAAATGCTTTGATTTCAACTCAAGTTCTTTGCGGGGAATGAAAGTTGCTAGGTGGATGTAGGGCAGCAGATTGCTCATCTAGAATAAAAATAACATATTAGTCAGCAGTTACAGCTATGTTATAAAATTTTCTAATAACTGGTTCATATTGCATTGCAGTTTGTTGTTTAGTTTTTTACCTGTTCACAACTTAATCATTGGAGATAGGGCCTACATATACAAGCTTTGTCATAAACAGAGGTAAGGAAAGGCAAATACTTGCCTGTATCTAATTGTTGTGTGGTACAGACATGCAAAATCACTAACTTTCAAGCTGCTGCTACTTTGGTATTTCATACACACACAGGACGTGGGTGTGACAGGCTAAAATGGCCAAAAGTGTTGCAACAGCTGTTAATTGTTGCTCCTTATTGAATCTACCACACTTTTGCAATTTGACTGCATTTGAAAGCCTGTTTCATAGAGTAAGATCCATGTTTATGCTCTCTTTGTTATATGACACACTCTTCCGGAAATTCGTGATTTTTACAGTAAATATGTCCATTCGGAAGCTTATTCATTAAATGTACAACTAGCCAGACAAGTACCATCAATTCTTGACAGTATCCAACACACTAGTTCACAAACATATTTTGAACACCATTTTTAGCCTTGTCTGATTCCAGAATCAGCAAAAGAGTTTACCACGTATCACACATGGCTGTCCGGAGGTGCAGTGTATCAGTAAATTTCTCATCTAAGGCTATATTTTTCTGACATCTATCTCTTCCATAATTACTACACTCCACCCAAACACTTTTCATTACCCTCACAACTTTGTCCTCATAATGGCCTTTCTTTATCATATGATTAATATCTGTTAACACCCCTACTGCAGAGCATATACTATGTAGCAGCAATTGTAAATTTCTTGCCTACTTCTTCATTGTAGTTATTTAAATTCTTCTTCATAGCACCAGTAACCTAGAAATCCATACATGGAAATGTTCTCTGAATCTCACACTTGCTACCTGACTAACTTAAAGAAAACTGCAATTTTGAAACAGTACTATCTGCCTATTACTCGTACACACATAGCCATCTAAGATATGGTATTATATTCGAGGAATACAGATTTCACAAAAAGTTGTTTTAAGCTCCAAAAGAGAGCTATTTGTATTCTGTAAGGTGTTACATATAGAGATTCATGTGGAGGACTCTTTAAGGAGTTGAAAATTTTGACCCTCCTTAGTTTATTCATCTATTGATCAGTATGTTTCCTCAAGTCAAATCAAGAATTCTCTTCTCCAAATAGTGAAGTACGCAACTATCAAATGAGAAACATGCATGATTTCCATAGAAACATACATTCAAAAGCCCTGTACCAAAACAGTGTGATGTATCTACCCAAAATAATGTTCAGTACCTTTAAAACAAACAAAACTTACATATATTTAAAAAATAATTAAAGAGGCTACTACTAAGTCACAGTTTCTATAATTCTGATAAATGTCTTTGCTACCTAAATAGATAGTGCTCAACTTTTGATTTTCTTGTCTAAACATTTGTTTTTTCATCCGGTGTAAAAAGAAGACAAAATATGTAAAGTGTAACTAAGAAAATATTAAAGTGTTACTAAGAAAATGGTTTTTCCCTTAATGGATTTTTTATATAAACCTTTGTATAAACCTTGTTTTCTGTTTTGTTTTTTATCTTGGATGTGAAAAAAAGACAAAATATCTAAAGTGTAGTTAAGAAAAGGTTAAAATGCAATTAAGAAAATGTTATTTACCTTAAATGTTAAAAATATAAATTGTACTCTCTCTCTCTCTCTCTCTCTCTCTCTCTCTCTCTCTCTCTCTCTCATTCCATATGACAATTCCTATATCATGTATATGATAAGAATTGAACTAAACATGCAACAAGCTTAAAATAAATCTGTTACTGACCACATTATCTTTGTCCTTTAATTTTTGCTAATTTCTGCCATTGTTTCCACATTTATGCACTTTCACTTTTTGCTGCATATTTTGTTGGGAAGAGTGATTTGTACTTTTTTCCACTACTTTTTGTTTTTCTTTATTTATTTTCTTTTTTCTTGGATTGTGTTTATATTTTTAATCTGCATTATCTTTATCTCTGAGATGTACACTGGATTCTCTGCCACACTTGACCTCTACGATTTCCAAATAACTTCTGATGTTAACATTTCATTATTGATTTTGCTCTTGTCCTGTCATGTCTGTGTCTCCCTTGAGAAGGGCTTCTTGATCACTTTCGTGCTTGATTCCTGAATAGTGTCAATTGCTTGACCCCTTTAGTCTATTTTTTCTTGATTGAGAATTTTCAGGTTATGAAGGCAAGCTCTTATATCACCTTTATGTTGCTCCTACATATGATGCCTCTTGGTGAGTATTTTATATTTTCATTGGAATGTTGTTTCAATTTGTAAAGGCTTTATTTCATTAATAACTATAAAGAATGGTTACAAGCACATGACATCAGTGAAATAAGTTTTAAATTTTATTTTATTTACTAATTTATTATTTGTTATTTTCAATATTAATATTATTACTGGTTTTGTTGTGCTGTTTGTCTGGTTTCTCCTTTTTTTAAAAATCATGATTTACATAAGAATAAATGGCATGTCTTAATGACGTAATAAAATGCTGCCACTTTCTGAAGCTGGTGGAAGGTGGGATGATATTATCAAATGTCACTTTGGTTCTTGTTTTACAAGAGCTTCCAGTTTTGTAGTGCTTTGATGATGATATTAAGATTTTGTGATTAGCCATGATATCTTACTTAGCCCTTTTGTCAGCCATTAAATAATTATGTGGAAAGATGTCCTCTGGAAGGTCCGTCAATTCTCTACGATTCATTTTTTTATTTTTTGATGTTTAGAGGGTTAAGAACTTGATTAGTGGAGGAGAAAATGTCATGGTCTGTTGTTAGGGCTGTTCTAAAATTAAAACATCATCAAACTGTAACCTAATGGTAGCAATTATTAAATTTAAAACTTTAATATATATATATATATATATATATATATATATATATATATATATATATATATATATATAAAACAGAAAGAAACTTCCACATGGGAAAAATATATTAAAAACAAAGATTCCAAGACTTACCAAGCGGGAAAGCGCCGGCAGATAGGCACATGAATAAAACACACAAACACACACACAGAATTACGAGCTTTCGCAACTGGCAGTTGCTTCGTCAGGAAAGAGGGAAGGAGAGGGAAAAATGAAAGGATGTGGGTTTTAAGGGAGAGGGTAAGGAGTCATTCCAATCCCGGGAGCGGAAAGACTTCCCTTAGGGGAAAAAAAGGACAGGTGTACACTCGCACACACACACACATATCCATCCGCACATACACAGACACAAGCAGAAATATGTCTGCTTGTGTCTGTGTATGTGCGGATGGATATGTGTGTGTGTGTGTGTGCGAGTGTACACCTGTCCTTTTTTTTCCCCTAAGGGAAGTCTTTCCGCTCCCGGGATTGGAATGACTCCTTACCCTCTCCCTTAAAACCCACACCCTTTCATTTTTCCCTCTCCTTCCTTCCTTCCTGACGAAGCAACTGCCAGTTGCGAAAGCTCGTAATTTTGTGTGTGTGTTTGTGTGTTTTGTTCATGTGCCTGTCTGCCGGCGCTTTCCCGCTTGGTAAGTCTTGGAATCTTTATTTTTAATATATTTTTCCCATGTGGAAGTTTCTTTCTGTTTTATATATATATATATATATATATATATATATATATATATATATATATATGTATATATGCATTTGGTCTTAAACCTTGAAACATTTTATGTGAGACTAACACAGTACAGCAAAAATAGTTTCTTTATGCATCTTTCGGAAAAAGTTGCCTTATCTTTCTTTATAGCTATTCCTGTAGACCTGGTTATATAATTACTTGGACTCTGAAACATTTGGTTCTTTAGTATTATCATTTCTCTCAATGCTATCACTCTTTGTATCATTCAAATAAGTCCAGTTACCTGTCATTTACATTAGTCATTCAATTGCATTGCCACCTGTTGACTTACTTTCGCTCTGCATTACAATTATGTCACATGCAATTTCTGCACTTGTGGTTGTAATAATTACTATTATGGAATCATCATTCCCAACAAAGTTATAAATGATTTTTATTCAATAGGCAGCTCAGAAGAACACATGCAAAGGCTAAAGTGGGGAGTCTAGGGACAATCCTTCCCCTTCCCTCCCTTTTACTCTGTGGCTAGCTAGTCCATGTCATCATCCATCAAAAGAAAGTCTACCTTTCTAACAAAGTTCATAGTCAGCCTTGTTGTCTTGTGTTTTGTTCATGGTTCACTGTTTATGGTCTCCCATTTTCATTATTTCTCATACAGAGCACAACAATGGGGAAAGTTGCAGTGAAACATGCAGGGCCCATTGTAAGCAGAAACTTACAAAAAACCTGTCATTGATGATGTTTTAACAGAATAAAATCCAAATTTATATCTTGGCAATAAATCCATTTCAGTAGTTCATACACGGTACCAGTACTAATAAACTATTTATATAGCAGCTGCTGATACTGTGGACATACAAATTAAAAATTTGACTACTGTTATTTTGGAAGTACCAGTACGCTGGAAAGGTGAGGCAATTGAATCTATTTTTGTTTCTAAAACCTAACCAAATCAGTCATGGTTCCAATCTTGAAATAACTGAATCTATGAATATGGTTTTAGAATAATGTGTACTGTCCTGCACTACAGTGTATTCATTGCCACATTCCTGATGAGCATATTCTTCTTAACCACAGACAATACACTAAATTGTTTGGACAATATTATGTCACCACATTTCTTTGAATCAAGTAACTTCTGTTCCCAAGTTTACTGTGGTTTTTTTTTTTATTTTTTTTTTTTTTTATGAAAACTAAGAGTGGAAAAAGATATGTGTAAAAGTTCTCTTTATGGCTGCATGAGGGCAGTAAGCTGCAAGATAGTGTCTGGGAGGGGGCTGAAATCTTGCAGATTTTGTTGTTTACAAAACTTTGCCCTTGGAACAGAGTCATTCAGTAAATTCGTCCAAAAACTTAGTGTGTTGAGTGCTGCATAGAATACTGAGTGCTACCTGAGATCTTCTGCGAGTGAGTAGTATATTAGTTTATGTGTACAAGAATTTTACATTGTATCTCATGCTTAACTTGCATTATACAAAAGTGTAACTTTTATTTTTAATAATACAATGAGTATTTATATGAGTGTCACAGAAGACTAATGTCAGTTTATGCAAATTCATGAAGGGGCCATTCACAGATAAAAATTGTGCTATCATACTTGTTTAATACAGGTATTTGTTTATGCCTTACAATATCATAGTCTGAAAATTTAATTATTGTAACAGCATTATTACTGCCTTCATTCCTGACCCAAACTGTTATTGAAATGTTGCCTTTTCCATTATTTTACTTCCAAAGAAATTGTGGCAACAACTGGCCTCAACATGCATTTCACATTAGTTTGCATAGTATGAATGTAGATGACACATGCCATCTGTATAAAAAATATTATTATTTCTCTTTTACCATACAAAAACAAACAAATGTTTCTTATATACACATGGCAGATGCATCAGGATCATAGAATGAATATCAAAGGGAAAACCACTCCAACAGTTCACACAGATTGACTGACAGTTTCTGCTTGAACTAAGGAACTGAGAATGTGATACATTTTTAATGAGACACGTTAAAAGGTCTAATTTAAAAAAAAAATTAAATTTACTTTGCAAGTATTGTACTTTGTTATACAAAGTGGAAAATCTACAAGACATCTAGAATAAGTAAGGATATAGAGTTACTTTCATTTTAAAACCATTATTATAAAATATTAAGAACATTTATAAAACCATAGATTTTCACAAAAATAACTTCTCAAACAATAAAATCAAACCATTATGGAATACTATTAAGAGAGAGACAAGGAAATAATCCAAAGCATATGTCATTATTTCTATTAAATAGGATGAGAGCATTAAAAAAAAGGCAGTTCATGTATGACAGACATTTTCAACAATTACTTCTTAATAGCAGATGAGAACATTGTGAAAGTAAACAGAAGAGCAATGTACTGAGGAAACAGTACAGTGGAAATTTAGTGAAATGAAAATTCGTTATAAATCTCTATCTAAAATAAGGGAATTCATAATAACAATCAAAAGTAAAAGTGTGTATGTTGTTGATGATATCTTCCATTACACATTAAAAAGTTGTTGTTTTATAATATGTAGTGAGATATTCATCAGGAATTCAGGATATTTTCCCAGACTTTAAAACTGCCATTGTTAGGTGTCTCTATAAGAGACACAAAACACATTTGTAAATAAGTATTGGTCAGTCTCACAACTTAATTCATTCTCAGATTTTTTTGAGTTAATTATGTACTCTATGGTTGCCACTCAGCTGGGTAGTAATGAGATACTTGGTCAATCACATTTTAATATCAGAAGTGCTGCTATACTGGGATAGTGATTTATACTTTTAACTAAGTTGATCACAACATTGTTAAATGATAAATTGTCACCAGTTTGGATGCTTTTGTGACTTATTGAAGACATTTAATTGTGTCAAAAATAATATTCAATTAAAAAATTAAATTTTGTGGAATACATGCTTCAAGCACATACTTGATTTAGTTTCAGTTTAAGAAACATGAAGCAGAAAGATAGCCTAGGATTTTCAGGTAATACAAATAAGCAAGGCACATTTGTTACCTTACAAGTGATAAAATTGTTCTAGAAAGGCAAAAAGTAAAATAGTAAATAATGTTTCTGTTAAAGTGATTAACTGATTTTGCAAAAATGGATTACATTTAAACTCACTACACTTCCCATTGATTTAAACCAAAAATAATAAGCAGGGTAGGATGTTCGAAGTCCATGGCTGAGAATATTGTTAAAAACATGAACTGTAAAAACAATACAGTAGATTTGCTAATATGTTTAGGTTCACCTCCTTTTTCATAAGTCTAATTGCTGCCTTTTGGGATATTATTTTGCATATTTTGATCTACTGATATTCTGGAGGGTAGTATTCTGGGGTAACTCCTCAATTAGCAGAGGGTATTCCTTGCACAAAAGAGAGCACAGCAATTAGAATTGTGTGGTATTCAAATATATACATCTAGGAGGCATTTATTTGTTCATTGGTCCTGTGACCCTAGGACTGTAGAGTGTATAAATAATGCTGGACCTTTGCTTAATTTCTTGAAATCTTTTACAGACATCATTTTAGCAAAAAGTAATATTATACAATATTTTATTACTCTATACATTTTTACTTTTTAATTGGTGCTACAGTTTTGATTTTCTGAACACACTCTTACTGTATACAAGCAGTGCTTGATCAAGTAACCCTTCACAGTTGATATGAAATTGTTTCTGTCCATTATTATTTTTCTGGATTTGCATGATGTATTATACAGTTTGATGCTTGTACGAAGCATGACCTTTTGTAATAGTGCTGTATTTATCAGTTGTGCATATACTAAAAACAAAGATTCCAAGACTACACCAAGCGGGAAAGCGCCGGTAGACAGGCACAATAAATAAAACACACAAACACACACACAGAATTTCTAGCTTTCGCAACTGACAGTTGCTTCTTCAGGAAAGAGGGAAGGAGAGGGAAAGACGAAAGGATGTTGGTTTTAAGGGAGAGGGTAAGGAGTGATTCCAATCCCGGGAGTGGGAGCAGGTGTGGGAGCGGGTGTCTGTGTATGTGCGGATGGATATGTGCGTGTGCGCGAGTGTACACCTGTCCTTTTTTCCCCCTAAGGTAAGTCTTTCCGCTCCCGGGATTGGAATGACTCCTTACCCTCTCCCTTAAAACCCACATCCTTTCGTCTTTCCCTCTCCTTCCCTCTTTCCTGAAGAAGCAACCGTAGGTTGCGAAAGCTAGAAATTCTGTGTGTGTGTTTGTGTGTTTTATTTATTGTGCCTGTCTACCGGCGCTTTCCCACTTGGTAAGTCTTGGAATCTTTGTTTTTAATATATTTTTCCTATGTGGAAGTTTCTTTCTATTTTATTTACATCATTAAGTTGTGCATATACATCATTTATATATCTTGTGTGATAGCTGTGTACAGATTCATTACAAAGTGATGCATGGACTGTGCTCATTAATTTTTCTTTTATGATAAGTACATTTCCTGGTATGTAAATACATGGAAGTGGCAGTTTTTTGTTTTTCCTAAACATTTGCATGAATGATGGTCTTTGGTCTATCCCTTCCATTTGTCTAATAGTCTCTTTCTGTAATTTAAATTATTTCAGACTTTCTCCACAATTTCACTAAAATACTACACCATGTTTCAGATACCAAGTGCATATGAATTGTCCTTGTCCATCTTTGTTTTCAGTACTGCCCCTCATGGATTGTTCTCATGTGTACAACACAGATACAAGAACTATCGCAAATGACCACCCACTAACTCCTACTGTAATCCAATCACAGGCATTTTCTGTAGAGCGATGTGTGAAAGCAACCACATTATATACCAACATTACTACAATTGCTGTGCAAAATTGCATATGTGTCTGTTATTTCTAAACTACAGTTAGTCACAAATTCATTTATCTGCTTGCTGAATATGCTGCTCACCACAATGCCCACACACAGCTGTTCAGGACCCATGCCATTTGGATGCCCCCCCCCCCACTCCCCCCTCCCCTCATCTTCCCATACCATGGGAACTTTGCCTCAGACACATCCTTCATTCCTGCAATGGCTTGTCTTGGATCTCTGCCAATGCCCATTTTCAGCTGGCTCCTACCCATATCCATACCTCACCACTGACTCTCCTGTCATTTTCCAGTCCCCTTTCGTGTTCCAATATTAAATCGATTTTTCCTTACTGAAGTGCTTTCATATCTGATTTGATGGGATTAACTCATAGAAGTTATCTCCCACGATACCTGTTATGTCAATGTGAGTAAAAGATGGTTATGGCTATCAGTAAATTTTAAAATTTTAGCGGTGTTAGACATAACTTGAGACAAATAAAACAATAATGAAAACATGAATTACTCCATGACAACTGATGGAGCAAATATAAAAAAAATATTGGTATGCACAGAGTTGGATAATTTCAAGTTTATGTTGTAGCCAAAAATGCATGCATCACAACAAATTTTCAATACACGGAAATTTAGGTTGCAAGGGACACAGATCTTTCAGTCAAGAGTAGTCAAAGTTTGATCACTTGCCTGCAATCAACAGCAGTTAAAGAACAGTGAATTCGATTGACTTATATTACAACTTGTATGCTTGGAAAATTTTATTCATGCATGCATCTGCATGTTTTTTTATCAGTCTGGCAGAAAGAGGTATGGCATTATCGTGGAGTAGCATCACTTCATGCAGTATTCCTAGTCATTGTTCTTGGATTTCATCTGCAAAACATCTTAGTTGTTGACAGTTAATTTCAGCAGTGACAGTTACCCCTTAGGGAAGCAATTCATAGCACACCACACCATCACTGTTCCACCAGATGCATAACATTATCTTTTGTGGATGTGCACAGGTCTTTCAACAGGGAGTTAATGCTTTGTCTGAGCTCAACCGTTCCTTCCATTTCCTGAAGTAAACATAAATACACCATTTCTTGTACAAGTAATGACACAGGATAGGAAAGGTCGATGTTGTTCATGAGCCAGTGGATGACAAGCAAGCAGAGATGCACATATGACCACCCACTGATTTTTGTGATTTTAGCCTAGAGCATGCAGTACCCATACACTCAATTTTTGAACCTTCCCATTTCATGCAAATGTTGCACAATGGTGGAATGATCATAGTTAATCACAGCTGCCAGTCCTCAAGTATGCTGATGTGGGTCATTGTGGATTAATGCTTTTAAATGATTTTCATCAAACCCCAAAGGTCTTTGTGAATGTGGAGAGCAGCTAATGTCAAAATGAGCCTCCTTAAAATGAGAAAACCAATTCCTTGCCATGCTCTGTCAAATGGCATTATCTCCATGTATTGTGCAAATGTTTCTGGTTGCCTCTGGTGCACCCCTGTATTGAACTAAGACAGAAGAATTTGTCAGAAATGTTCCAATTTCCCCTCCTGGCAATCCATTTTCTAGTGTCCATAACACCAGTCATTATCTCCAAAAGACAATATATGTAAACTCAAATAGCGACAGTGAACTACAAATAAAAAATTACAGTAAATAAACAAACCCATAGCAACCGGAATGCCGAGATGCGAAACAGAAATGTTACGAACCTATGCACCAACCTAATACATGTGAAATGACTGAAATATGTCCCCCTCCTCCCTCCCTTGCTTTCCCGCTTTGTCTGCCCATCCCCCCTTTCTATCCCTCTCTGTCTCACTTTCTTGCAGTGATTTTTTTCATTTTCTGTTTTGTATTTGTTTAACTACCAATCCTGGTTGACTTTGTCCTGTTTCAGCCATTGGTAAGTAAATGCTCCTTTTCTCTCTCTCTTAATGTAATTATAGGAGCATTTTAAATCATAATTCATTTTTTTCTGTTTTACATCACTCCTTGTATTAAAAAAATTGTAGGTCAAAGACACACATGCAATTTGGTATCATGATGTGACTTGACTCATTAAGGTGGGCAATAGGTCTTTCTTTACTCCATATTTGTTTTCCAACTGTGTTTTCATTATTTTAACTCTACACAAATGATTGTTAATAAAAACTCCTATTTGTCAAAATACAAGTAAAAAAGAATGATAATAATGTTTCTAAAGTCCAAAATATCTATGTGCGATGAGTGTCTGTCACACCATAGACTGCTTAGAGATTTTGAAAGTATGTTCATTGTATTTGATACGAGCATATACTTTTCAGTGTTTGGTTTGCATTTGTTGTATTTTAAAACAACTAAATCAGTTATTTAAATATATAATTCTGGTTAATGTTCTTATGAGATGAGTGTATGCGCTAAGTACATTGATAAAACATGGATGTTATACAGTTATGACCAAAACCATTTAAATATGTTTTATTTTTGATCTATATGCATTGAATATATGGCCTCTGCTGTTCATGTGTTACATATGAAGCTTATATTGATAATACACTTTATTTTGAAGCATTGAAGTGGAAATTCATGTCTGTGATGAAGTCAAAAACTTAAAAAGAGATTTCAAGTGTTCTCAGAAGCTCCTAGTTTCAAAAATGGGATATTTTGCTGAAGTGACAACAGGTAAATATTTTAATTTATATTATTTGTTGCCTACAATTTAGCATATTATGTATTTATACTAACAGTAATTAGGATCACAGACAGCAAATAGCATAACAGTTGTATCATAGTCAATAAGATCATTGTAAACCCCATGACAATGTAACTGTCATGCAATGAGAAGTTGATAGGGTCCAAATTCTTATTTCTAGATGACAAAATCAAAAATGAGCACATAGAAGAGTGTTGAGAACCAAGCTGCTAAACCATTCAATATACATGACTATAAACAGATATGATTTATCTGATGTTACAGAATTACTACTGTAAAGGCTGGATGGGAGGTTAAAGATTCTTTGAAATTCATGATCTTGTGTTAAGTGTAGTGAAGGAGGAAGTAGGTAGTATACAAGCTGAAGAACTGTTACTAACAACAAAAGGAGATTAAAGGACAGTGGTCACAGATACGAGCTGGTGCCACGTACTAACATGTGATTCTCTTAAGTTTTCCTAGTGTAATGCCTAGTCTATGAGATTTCAGGCTTGTAGCCAGATGTTGTCGACATCTTGCCACAATATTTTGACTGACAACCATTCCGCAATCATCACCTTATTTTTTAATCTGAAGATGATTAATTGGTTGTCACCCGAAATGCCATGGGAAGATATTGGCATTATCTGGTTGCAAGCCTGAAACTTCATGAGATAAATACTAATGTATTTAAATGTTGAACTTGTCCAATGTCACAATTGCACAGAATGACTCTACATAAGTAGTAGAATGAAACAATGGAAACTCAAGCTTAGAACATCAACAGTATTAGGAAAAGGATAGATTGCTCCTCACCATAAAGACGACCCACTAAGTTGCAGATAGTTACAATGAAAGACTGTTACACGTTAAAGCTTTCGGCCAAAGTCTTTGTCAGCAAAGAAAGCACACACACACACACACACACACACACACACACACACACACAAGCAAGTACACTTCATGCACACATGACCACTATCACCAGCAGCTCTGAGTTCTGGTCGGAGCTGCTGGTGATAGCAGTCATGTGTGCTTAAAGTGTGCTCGTTTTTGTGAATGTGTACATGTTTTCTTTGTTGAAGAAGGCTTTGACCGAAAGCTATAATGTGTAATGTTCTTTCCATTGTGCCTGTCTGGAGTCAATGGGTTGTCTTCACAGTGAGTAGCAATCTATCCTTTTCCTAATATTGTTGATATTCCAAACTGGAGTTTGCATTGTTTGATTTTGCCTGATGCCTTTTCTTCCATTCCACAACCCTAAGTATTTGAATAATTAGATCAAGGAGCCAAGGTCCAATTCCTTTTCCAGTCCTGACAGAACAGTAGGAACAATTGCAGGGGTAATGGTTATGGAATGTCAAGGTTTGACAGACAAGTTGTAGATGTTAGAAGAGTGACAGAAAGTAGCAATGAGTGGTGCTAGGATGATATTAGAGAGGGATGATCTCATTTGAGGGCTTGACTAGAGAAAGCCATAGTCTTGCAGGAATAATGTATTAAGGAGGCACTTGTGATTTTGTTGGTATTGACAGACAAGATAGGGGCTTCTGATTTATTATTATTATTATTATTATTATCATCGTCATCATCATCATCATCATCATCATCATTGTGGAAGAGATCTGTGGGGTGCGAATGCCTGGGAGAGGTTATTGGTATAGGTGTTCAATGATTTGGTATTGGAATGGATAAGTTTACAATGGATTCTTAGGATACACAGATGGAGATGTTTAATTTAAATGAACTGGCAGGTGTAGAAGAATAGTAGTTTTGCATATTAGTCAGTTCTGTATGGACTGAGATCTGAGATTTGGATGTGAGCCTCAGAGATGAAATTCAAAGAATATGCAATAGGTAGCAGCTAAAAGGAACTATTGTTGCTTATTGGCTGTTTTTCTTCTTTTTTTATGGACTGAGATTTGTATGTGAGCATCGTCAGATGGAGGTTTTATCAGTAAATTTTTACTATCTTGTGTTGAAGAACATTTTTGTGTGAAGGCAGTGAAAATGTTGGCACAGGACAGGTCCATCCTGATTTCCACAGCCACCTTCCTAATTCACTTGTAGGTCTAACCCTCAAAGGTGAAGTAATTGTGGGTAAGGATGAAATTGGATTGAGTGACAAAAAACAATAAGACTTTGAAATGGGTGTTAGGAGAGGTAGTGTTGTATGACTGGGAAGTGGTGTGTACATGGTATGTTGCTGTAGAGTGAGGTGATGTCAGCAATGACAAGGAAGATTTCAGTCAGTAGAGGGGTGTGAATAGATTTCAACCATTTCAGAAAGTGTTTGGTGTGTTTTATATGTGGTGGGTTGGATGCATTGATCTACTAAGGCTGAAATGCAATTTGTTGACGCTTTGAAGCCTGCTTCAGTGTGATGGCTGGAAGGTTGTTTTTGTGTATTTTGGAGAGGTGGAGAAAGCAGGGGTGCTTGAGTCTTGAAGAGTAGGAAGTCTTATGATGGGAGGTGTGAGAACTTTGAGGGGCATAAAGCCACGTGGATTTTTAATTTGTTGTGCTCCAGTATTTGCTTTGGCCAATATTATGAGCCCATTTCACCCTTTTGGAAGTAGTTAGTATGGTTTAGCACTGGGTTGAAGTGACTTAAAATTTTTATTTTCAGGTCAGAAGCTTGAAGATATGGACATATCAGTTCACTGTGACATAACAATATTTGATTGGTTGATGAGATGGGTAAAGAAGGATATTAATACAGAGCAGTGCGCACCAAAGCTTGGTAAGTTCTTTATTCAGTAATAGAAAATATTCTGTAATAGAAAAATACCCCAGTCATTGCCCTATTAAAGTGCTTTTACAAAAGCACAAGAAAAACAATTAACCATTTGGCTCATGAAATCATAGGTCAGCACATATGGATGCCGTATGGAGGTAATATGTAACAAGGTTATTGGATTTTTTTAGAGACAGAAATGTATATTATAGGAAATAAAGATTTTCTCAAATGATTTTTAAATTTTTGATCACAAGAATATGGATGAGAATAATGTAAAGAGCAATTCTAAGGGTAACTACTTCTTCTTTAATTTGTAAAAGTGTTTCTTTGTAATAACAGTTGATTAAACAACATTGTTGTTTCCAAACGTAACTACCATAAACTGTTCAAATACCACTCTTTTATTTTTCACTAGCTGAATACTTGATGTTACCTGATTATTTCATTATTCTGTTAGAAAAGGAATTTATAGTGTAAAATCAGTGTTATTTTATTTATAGATTTTTAAGAGGGTGTGTGGATAGGTAGCTCAGCAAGGAAGTGACAGACAACAGACTGAATGTCTGAGCTTTGACCCCTGTTCAGTTGGTTATTCAATCTGTATATTGAGCAAGCAGTAAAGGAAACAAAAGAAAAATTCAGAGTAGGTATTAAAATCCATGGAGAAGAAATAAAAACTTTGAGGTTCACCAGTGACATTGTAATTCTGTCAGAGACAGCAGAGGACTTGGAAGAGCAGTTGAATGGAATGGGCAGTGTCTTGAGAGGAGTATATAAGATGAACATAAACAAAAGCAAAATGAGGATAATGGAATGTAGTTGAATTAAGTCGGGTGATGCTGAGGGAATTAGATTAGGAAACGAGACACTTAAAGTAGTAAAGGAGTTTTGCTATTTGGGGAGTAAAATAACTGATGATGGTCAAAGTAGAGAGGATATAAAATGTAGACTGGCAATGGCAAGGAAACCGTTTCTGAAGAAGAGAAATTTGTTAACATCGAGTATAGATTTAAGTGTCAGGAAGTCTTTTCTGAAAGTATTTGTGTGGAGTGTAGCCATGTATGGAAGTGAAACATGGACGATAAATAGTTTGAACAAGAAGAGAATATAATCTTTTGAAATGTGGTGTTACAGAAGAATGCTGAAGATTAGAGGGGTAGATCACATAACTAATGAGGAAGTATTGAATAGGATTGGGGAGAAGAGAAGTTTGTGGTACAACTTGACCAGAAGAAGGGATCGGTTGGTAGGACATGTTCTGAGGCATCAAGGGATCACCAATTTAGTATTGGAGGGCAGCATGGAGGGTAAAAATCGTAGAGGGAGACCAAGAGATGAAAACACTAAGCAGATTCAGAAGGATGTAGGTTGCAGTAGGTGCTGGGAGATGAAGAAGCTTCCACAGGATAGAGTAGCATGGAGAGCTGCATCAAACCAGTCTATGGACTGAAGACCACAACAAAAACAACATATAAACTCTTTTATATTTCCTGTTGCTAATTATTTTTCCACCAGTTAAATAACATGCAAAGCTACAGAAGAATCATGATCAAAAGAACTAATTGACATGCTTATAAATTAAACAGTAATACATGCATTATGGTTTTTGTAGTTTTTATTGTGATGTTTTAACTGAGGACTGATCTGTCATTTACAGATGCTGCAAATGTTATCCCAATACTAGTGTCAGCTGCATTCTTGCAAATGGATCCCTTATTGGAGGACTGTTTGGAGTTTTGTCGTAATAATATGAATGACATAGTGAAGGCATCTACTAACTTATCTTGTCTGAATGACAGCATTCTTACCAGGTGAAATTTTAATTTAAACTCATTGATATGCTTTAGCTATGATTGTAAGTAACTTTTGAAACCATTAATACTCTAATGCAGGATGGATTATCTTCATTATTGTGTATCATGAGAAGCTTTTTAATAACAAACATTTAATTTTATAACCTGAATTAATCTTACGTTATCTTTCTGTAGTAATCTATAAATTACTGTAGCCCATAATAATTATCTACTTACATACATGATATCCTGATGCTGTAGAAAAGCAGTAAAACAAGTTTATTTGACATTTTATGCAAAAAGGTGTCAGGAGAAATGGAATGCACAAGTGGTTCTCTGCTGGAGGTAGGTGGAAGCATAGATGAAGGCAGCCATGTGTTATCAAAATTCTTGATTCTTAATGACAAAAAATGTAGAGCAGCTATGGGCAAATGGCAGGCAATGGCCATTAAACTCTGGACCCAGGCACAACAGCATTGACACATCGCTGTAAGAGTTTTTCAGAGGCAGCTTGGTGACAAGATGCTTTGCTATCAGCACAGTCCTGTGTTGCTGTGTCAGTATGACACGACAGCATCATGTCTTCAAATGGTCGCAGCTAGACAGGCCTTTGGCCAGCCTAGTGGAAGATAACAATGTTGCCTGGAGTGATGAATCCTAGACCAATGGCTGTGTTGCTGCATCTTTTGATGTCAGACCTCAGTGGCATTAAGCTGGGAGAGCCTCATTTCTTAACTTAGAGCATGAGGTAGCAATAGGATCCTCCAGCAGGTGGCCCCATGGAGACAGTGGAAGAGTGAAAGCAATCTGATGCCTAGGCCATTAGGCAGTGGTTGCTGGTTTGAAGCACAGCTGCAACAATGGTAGCTGAATTTAAAGAGGGTTGACGATCATATGGTACAGACCAGCACATGGCAAGCACTGATGCAGGCCCAGTCATACTTCTGACCTGCTAATGTGGAAGATAAGTATTGCCACATACTTCATTAACATTGAAACTTCCTTAAGGCTGGTCACTGCTGAGGAAACTGGGTCACTATTGAGGATTCTGGTGATATGGCAAAATGTTGCATTGAGTGGCTGTGATTTATGCAATGGGTGTGGCACACGCCACCTGTCTTGTGTTGTTACATTTCCTCCCTCCTAATAAAAATTTGGCTTACTGTATTCCTTCCTGAGTAACTGGCTGTAAAAGAAGCACTAATACACTCTAAGATAAAATTGATAAGTAAGAGAGCTTCACAAATTCAGCAAGTAAGTGATGCATTGGTCCACTTCTGGCCCTTACGCAAGCATTATGCAGCATGTCATTGATTCATAGAGTTGTAGGATTTCATCTTGGGGGATATCTTGCTAAATTATGTCCAACTGACATGTCAGGTCATCAAAATCCTGAGCTGGTTGTCCCAAATGTTCTCAACTGGAGAGAGATCCAGTGATCTCGCTGATCAAAGTAATGGTCGCCAATCATAAATGCAAGTAGTAGATGCACACACTGTGTGATGTTGGATATTATCTTGTTGAAATGTAAATCTAGGGTGGCTTGCCCTGAAGGGCAACAAATGGGTCTTGGAATATTGTCAACGTACCACTGTGCTGTAAAGGTGCTGTGGATGACAACCAAAGGGGAGGCATCCCATCATCATAAATTCACTAACCTTGCACATTTTTTCAATAAATTCCTTGTCATCACTAATTACTATTAAATAGTAATAAGACATGAATAACATGTAAACCAATTAGGGCCACACCCCGTGCTAAGCTAGGTAAACAACTCTCGGCACTCTTTCAGCACTCAGTATCAGACTAGGCACTTCTTGACGTGCAGGAACTTATTTATATACACAGTACCTTAATGTCTTATTACTATTTAGTAAAAAATAACGATAATTTTTTACAAAAGGAACAGTTATTGGTAGTATTGCTATGGTCACATTCTCAGCTACATTGACCAAAGAATTATCAAAACTCCATTTCTCTGTGACTCGTCAAACACAGTCCACTACATTTTCATGACAATTAATCCCTTACACTAACTTCATCATCACATTCCACATGATTCTTTAGTGATTCACATAATACCTGATAATCCTGCATACAAAATGATCATAACCTTAATATGAGCAGTGGAACTTAAATAGTGGCAACTACTTATACACAACCGATACAAAAGAGTTACATGTTTGCACCTGTTACTGACCTTCAAAGTAGTCACCAGCATTATGTAAAACCCACTGCCAGTGATGTGGAAGGCATAATATATCGATAGCAGAGCCTGTTCTGTTGATGGTGCAAATTGAGCAGTCTAAAGTTATGGTGACTCTCTTGTACAACTGTGATGGTGTTATCCTAACACATTACATTCCTTCACAGCAGACCGTCAGTCCACAGTATTACTGTTCATTTTTGGAGCATCATCTGTGACCAGCTTTGCGAAAGAAGCGGTGACACTTTCTGTGCAACCCACCCATCATTTTGCATGACAGTGCATGGATTCATGCACGACAATGCTTGGGCGCATACAGTGCAAGCTGTGGCTGCTCTGTTCGGTTGATGAGACTGGGAAGTACTGTACCATCCCTTGGACTTAAGTCCTTGTAACTTTGATTTGATTCCAAAGATGAAGGAACCACTTCATGGCATTCACTTCAGAACTATTCCAGAGATTCGACAGGCAGTAGACTGCTCCATTCACACAATCAACAGAACAGGCTCAGCTAACAGTATACTATGCCTTCCACATCGCTGGCAGCAGGTTCTCCACTACTCTGGTGACTACTTTGAAGGACAGTAATAGATGCAAACATATAACTCTTTTGTGTCAGTTGTGAACCTGAGAGACTTGCCCAGTCCATTGCACTGTATGAGCTCCTTGATATACTAACATAATTCCTAGATTACAGTTGCTTTTGAGTTACCCTCTTGGGCCATTAGTGCACATTGATACTTCATAACAATTTTGTCCATGGTATTCTTGGTCATCACTGTACCACTGTCTGCATCTACCTCACGCCTGGGAGCGAAATAGTATTTGCTAAGTATTGCCCTGTTTGTCATCATACTATCTGATTATACATTCTTTGTCAGCCAATATTTATTCTATTTCACTTTGACTAGCTACAGCTCTCACCCTACCTTGGAGAGACAAATGCAGACTACTATTTTTAAACTTCTCCATTTACAGGAACCCATTCTTGTATTTGTCTGTTATTTACATTGACCTAAATTTCCTTGTAGCCATGGCCTTCTGCATCTTAGTGACATTTTTCTACAGTATCTTGAGCAATGCCTCTTCTGTCAGCGTACCCAGTAAACTGTTATGTAGAATTTGACACACAGGGCTGTGTGCCCAGGTATATTATATTGGGTGCACACAGCTGGTTTTGTCAGTTTGTCCCTCAGCTCCCTCCCAGGTACCATGACTGAGACTATCCCTCACATAATGGGACAGAATGGTGTGAACAGGACTAACTCAAAGCTACAGTGGTGCTATGAGTGGTATAAAACATGCACTTGCTGCTACTTACATTTACTGCTGTCCCACACATGTAGAATCTCCATTGCAGTTTCCACTGCTGTCAGATCACTGTCACTGCTGCCCTCTGTTGGTCAACCAAGTCAGTCTCCAACAGATCTCACTCCCCACACTAAATGTAAAAAGATGTTGGAAGTGATAGTTGGAGGTGGGTGAATGCATAGACAAGGGCAGTCACATGTTGTCAAAGTTTTTATTATTAATAATAAACAAATGTAGCACAGTGTATCTACGATAAGCAAATGGCAGTTGAAGGACGTTAAGCCCTAGACACAGGTGCAATGGCAGAGATATGCTCCTGTAACTGTTTCTCAGAGGTGTGGCCCAGAGGCAAGGGGCCACACTATCAGAACACTCCCATGGCTCTCTCTTCCTATGTTAGGGTGATCTGACAGTGTTGTAGCTTTGGGGCTGGAGTGAGGCAGGTCGGTGACCAGCACAGCAGGAGGTGGTAGTGTTGTTCAGAGTGGCGAAACTTGGACTGATGGCTGTGGCACTGTGTCTACCATCTTTGGAAGCCTGCAGGATGGAACTATGAGGACCTTACATAGTTAATACCTCAGATGAGGTGCGTGCAGGACTCCCACATGTGGCCTTGTGGTGGTGGAAGAAAGGAAAGATGATACATTTGCCAGTCACACTGATGACCTGCTTTGCTAGTCCAGGAGAA
Source organism: Schistocerca gregaria (assembly GCF_023897955.1). Lineage (NCBI taxonomy): Eukaryota > Metazoa > Arthropoda > Insecta > Orthoptera > Acrididae > Schistocerca > Schistocerca gregaria. The sequence goes on from NC_064927.1 coordinate 308,145,948, forward strand.
TATACAGGGTGATTCACGAAGATATGAAAATATTTTAATATGTTATTCTACAAGTAAAAAGAGAGAAAAAAGTTCATATAAACACAGGTCAGCAAATGTTTAGTTACAGAGCTACAGTTAATAAAAGATTTTGCCTGAAATTTAGCAACTTCACTAATATGAAGCCATCAAAAAACTGTACGAGGTTAAAATAAAGCATGATTTCCATTTATTTTGTCGTTAGTGATCAGCTGAATCTAACAAACATGTCCCAGACATGTATCTGCAATAGTTTTCCAGAACATCCAGAGAAGCAAAGAAGTAATTTCATAAAATTTTTAATTCACTTATTACTTTGCTCGATTTGTTTTTTAAATTCCAGACAATTTCACAAAGTTTTCAGCAGAAGTTGTAGAGAATTTAATTTTAGAAAAACAATGTTCATAACGTTAACTGAAACTGTATGAATGTGTCAGATAATCTGCTTTTATTAATGCCATAGCACATGCGAATTCATGTTATACTGGAAAAAGCAAACCTCAGTGTTAAGGAAGTTGTACAGTGTATGTACAGTTTTACAGTACATTCACAGTAAATGTTCAAAAATGTCACCACTGAGTTCAATGCATTTAGCTTCATGTTTCCACATTCTTAATGGAAAGTAAACAAATTTTCTTGTATAATAATCTTTGCTTTTGTGGATGTTCTGGAAAAATACTGCAGATACACATCTGGGACATTTTCATTAGTTTCACCAGACCAATAACAACAAAATAAAGGGAAATCTTGCTTTATTTCAGCCTTGTACAATTTTGCAATGTCTTCATTGTAGTGAAGTTGCTAAAGTTCAGGCAGAATCTTTTATTAGCCATAACTCTGTAACCAAACATTTGCAGACTTGTGTTTATAAGACCTTTTTCTTTAGTTTTACTTGTAGAATAATATATTAAAATATTTGCATATCTTCATGAATCATCCTGTATATGGACAAAGTGGGCTGCTAATGCAGAAGACAAGCACTGCCTCATACTTCAGTGCTGTCAAATTTTTATGAAGCTGAGAGAACTCGGTTGATATTGAGCACATTGCTGGTATGGTGAAATGCTGTGTTGGATGGCTGTAACTCACACCATGGACGTAACATTGTACCCATCTCTTATGTTCTTACACTTAGATCAATTGCATTTTTGTTTATAAGTACCAAAATGCATGAAATTCAACTTCGAAGTCACATTATCAGGTGTGTCATGCAGTTGGGTTATTACCAGAAATCAGATTTCACTCATTTTATGATTCTTTTGTGTCAGTTCTAGCAACTTATTTGTCATTTACCATCATTAAATACATCACCACTGTGGAAGGTGTTCAAGAAACTGTAATTGCATTGCGTAGGAGTGAGTTTCACATTTCCATCCAGCCAACCAGAGTTAAGTTTTTCATGTTTTTCCTAAAGTTATTGATGTGAATGGTTGGCTGTTTGCCTGTGATCTAACTCTAATGTGTTGTTGTTGATCAGTTCTTCTGGCAGAAGGGTTGAAGGGGAAGGAAGAGAGGTGAAGAAAAAGGACTGTGAGAGGTTAAAGGAAAAGGGGTAGAGGATGGAAACACCTCAGGATAGGGAGCACTACAAATTATACTGTAGCATTCTAAAGAGTGCCATTAAAATCCAAGAGCATGGCCACTCATTCATTCATCATATTTTATACGTTTCATGGAGGATAACCTTAAGGCTGTGGAACAAATCAAGCAGAAATTAATAAAAGATGAGCAAATCATACAAACTTAAACTTCATTCTGCATTAACAGTGAGCTATCCCTATACAGCTTAATATTATTTATAATTGTGCCAAGTAAATATAACATAGTAAATTAGAAAGAAGCCATTAATTTGAAAAAAAGATGCTTCTCTCTCAGTTGTAATTAATAGCTGTTATTAATCCCCTGTTGCTTGCTTAATGTATTTGGTTACAATGGGATTTTTCAAAGATAAAAGTTACCTACAGTTGTCAAAACAGAAGCTTGTCTACAAAACACTACTACCTGTTACAAAGAGCCCTGCCACCTGGCAAGTAGCTATTAAGAATTATCAATCCTTTAATCTAGACAATCAGATAATATACAGGAGCAGCCAATGAGATAGATTTTTGAATTTCATTTTCATTTGAATTAATCATGATACTAAATTTCTTGTTTTAAATTAGATGGTATCCTGGAGGGACTGCACATGGTATGTTCCCTTGATCTCATGTTGGTTTCATTCCTGTGACACAGTTCATCAGTGTGACTCTGTTTTCCACCATGGATAAAAGGCTCCATCTATCTCAGAGGGGTCTCATTAATGCCACAACATTTTAGTTTCCTAAGTAGAATTCTTGGTCCACATAAGTAAACACTTTTGAAATGTCCCAGAATATACATACAGGATTATTTTTCTTGTATGGTTCTGCCAAGACTTCTTTTGTGAGATCTCCTGTGTCTTTCTCTGTGGATAATCCTTTACAGTAGCCAAACTGAATGGCATAGAACATATTCTACCCAGATTTCATAATCAAAAATGAATGAATGAGGCAGTATTTCATCATGAACCATTTTCTCAGATACTTTTGAAAAGACCAGAAGGATTGAAGTAGATGTAATAAGAGATGGCTTGCATATCTCTACTTTTATAGATGGGTGTCACTACATCAAATTTCAGTCTGTCAGGAAATTTTCCATGAGAGACTGACTAATTATAAATATAATCTAACTGGATAGTTAAAAAATCTACTCACCAAGCAACAGCAGAAGAACATACATATAAATAAAAGTTTTACATATGCAAGCTATCTGAGCCAGATGCTCTTTCTTTTGGCAGAGTGGTTGAAGGGGAAGGAAGAGAGGTGAAGAAAAAGGACTGTGAGAGGTTAAAGGAAAAGGGGTAGAGGATGGAAACACCGCATGATAGGGAGCACTATAAATTATACTGTAGCATACTAAAGAGTGCCATTTAAATCCAAGAGTATGTTTATTAAATCTGAAATTAACAGTTCAAATTAAAGAAAAGAGAGAGAGAGAAAAACTATGTGGAAGATAGTCAAAAGGGAGACAGGAAAAATGACAGAAGATACAGACAGTGTCAAAGTGTGTCATAATGGAAGCACGGTAGATGAAGGTGATGTAGTTGCCAATATCTTCAACAACCATTTTTTGATGGTAGAAGATCAAATTGGTTGTAAAAGGTCTAGAGTTGAAGTCATGAGTTGTCTACAAAAAGCAGTGCAGACAAAGTTAGTCAGATGCATGTACCCTATATTACAACCAAAGAAATTGAGAAAGTTATAAGGCAAATGAAAAATAAAAATTCCACTGCTGTGGATAATATATCTAACAAAGTACCGAAAATTTATTCTTGAAGTTCTCCGTCACATATTTAATGAGTTCATAAATCAAGGCACTGTGGCTAATAGACTGAAATATGCAATTGTGGAATGATTGTCCAAATAGGTGATAAAGCTGATGTTGCCAACTACAGGCTAATGTCATTGTTAACAAGTCTCTTCAAAAACCTAGAGAAATGAATGTTCAAGAGTATTGTAGATCATCTTAATAATAATAAAATCCTTAAGAAAAATCAGTTTGGATTCCAAAAGAGTACTTTGTCTGAACATGCAATTTTCTCATTTATCAACCAACTCCTTTAATACATAAACAATAAAATGTCATCAGTTGGAATCTTCTGTGACCTGTCTAAAGTGTTCAGCTGTGTAGATCACAAAATTCTGCTTACAAAGTCTGAGCACTATGGATTAAATGGTAAAGTTCTGCAAAGGCATCCACTTGCTCTGACTGGGGCACAGTAAAACAAGTAGAGTGGCACAGGGCTCAGTGCTTGGTCCCTTACCTTTCCTCATCTTTATCACCCCATCTCTATCAATGATCTGTCATGCTGCATGGGATTGGGGGGGGGGACACCATTATGATTGACAAAACACAAAACTGCAGTCTAGAGAACACTGTGATTACTGCATTCAAAGAAGCTCTAGATTGCTTTACTTCAAATGGTCTGTCACTCAGTGTTAACAAGACTCAATTCATTCAGTTTCAAACAGCAAATAAAATACAGGAAAATATTTAAATAAAATGTGATGACAAGGAAATATTGAGTGTTGAATCTTCCAGATTCCAGGGATTACACATAAATAACAATCTAAACTGGTCAATTCACATCAACAACCTATGTAAAAGATTGAATTCAGCAGGATTTGCCATTTACTCAGTTTCATCTGTTTGTGACTTGGAAACAATTACAGCTGCCCACGTAGGATATTTTCATTCACTTATGACATCTGGCATCATATTTTGGGGTAACTATTCATGACCAAACAAAGCGTATATTGCACAGAAAAGAATCATCAGAATTATGGCTAGAGTGCACCCCAAATGCTCTTGCGTAAATTTGTTGAAACAGTTCTGTTTCCTCATCATGTGATCTCAGTACATTTTTTCACTAATGTGGTTTGTGAACAACAATCACACAATGTACAAAGCAAAAGGTGAATATCATGGTCATGATACAAGGGATCAACATGATCTTCACAAAGATATAAAAATCCTCAGTATGTTGCAGAAAGGAGCACATTATTCAAGCTTAAGAGTAAAAAAAAAACTTCCATTTCATGGTAAATCAGTCATTGGGAATGTGACTAAATTCAAAAAAACAGTTAAAACTTTGTCTTTTGAATAGTTTTTTCTGTCATTTATAGGAATTTTTTGACAGTGTGTAACAATTAGTACAATGTGTTTCATTTTAAGCTTTCCTATTAGAACTGACCTTGTAGCACTGGAATATCAATTGATGACAGAGTGCTTTTCATATGTATTAGAATATAAGACTTATAGTTTGTTTGTGTTATCATTGTAACTACTATAATCTGTGTTGTAGTTTAAACACTTGAACCTCATGTATCTGTTATATATGATTTAGTTTGTAAGCTCATGGCCATTTAGATATGGTTATTGCTGTAATAGTCTGACCCATTCTACATCCTAGCGATACACTTGCATCAAGGGCCTATGGAACTTGAAAATAAATAAATAAAATCCTCACTCCTGTTTCTTTTAATATTTACTCATTTGTCAGAGTCAGAAAAAAGACTCAAAATACTGTATGAATATGTTTAAGAAAGTGTCAGATTTTCCGTCTACACTGTCTGCCTTATCAATCTCTTCCTAGAATCCTTCCCAAATTTTCTCTCTAAACTGTGATACAGCATTCTGTGATACAGTACTTTTCTATTATTTAAATCTAAATAGTTTGTATAGTTAGTTAACACTTTGCCACTGTGATCAGATAAACTACTGACTATTGTTTTTATGTCTAAACCACACTAGGTCATTAGGACCAAAAACAAATTGTCAGCAGCTGCTGTAATATGTTCTTCAATCTATCCTGTGCTAGATAACTAAAATCCAGACATGTACTTCTCCAGCTGTCCTTCATTGGTACTACCAAACAGAAATTCAACATTTAAGTCTTCACAACCAATGCTTCTCCAGTTTCTAAAAATGTCTAGCTATTTTATGGAGCTAAAGATATTAACCGCTGCTGGCTTACAAACTGTCAGTACAATTAACTTGTGTGTTTTCTGACCCAGTGTTGTGATACAGCATTCAAAGAGTTGATTAATACAATGTTCAGTAACCTGAATGGTCTGAAACTATTATTTTTTTAATAGCCTCTTCACCATGTCTCTTACTGATTCTGTAGTAATGTGATATTAGCTTATATCATCTGCATCTGTTCAATTTTTAGTGATTTCAGTGTGATGTCTTGATAAGAACAATTTGTCCACTGATATTTCATCTGTATGGATGTTAAGAGCTCATCCTTTTACTTAATGAGGCATATGATATTTTGATGGAAGATAGTAAATTAGTTTTCTTCAAGATTCTTGGCTTTTTCCAGGCTGTAGTATTTTGTTATGCTAGTAGCATTTCAACTGTAACTATGTTTATTTTGCATCTCTGTCTTTTGGGTGAACTTATGGTAAAGAGACCTTAGGAATTCATTCAAAATTGATGGGATAAGACAGATACTACTTGGTAAATAGATATTCCTGGTTATTAGCCATGCAGGTAGCCTCTTACCAGAAGTAATGAGATGCAAACAGTGCCATGTATAATGCAACCAAGTGGAGGCAGATAAGCCAGTCACACGTGTGAGTGCCCCTCTCTTCTGAGAGATATTCAAAGCTCTGACTGAACATGATCCACAAACTACTTCATCTCAGATCTGTCATATAGCTCAGGGAGTGACGCCATCTTCACACTAATGTTACGAGCATCCTCGACAATGCTCTTAGCATCATCCACAATTGAAGAATTGAGGATATAGCTTGAAATGTTGCTTCCAGCACCTCGCATTATTATGTGAAATTCTGTTAAAAGATCCTTTCACAAAGAGCCCAAATTATAGGTGACATTGCTGAACCCTGCACTTTGATAAAAAATACTAGTTATCTCCAAATAATTTCCCTAAGTGTTCTATACCAGTTCTGACATTCCTCTCCCATGACCAATAACTAGCAATAGGATCTTGGTCTATGTAACACTTTATTTTATGGCCTTTGTTTGCCTTATATACTCTGAACTGTTAGACTGCTTATGAACTTGTTGTTATGGCTATATTCTTTTGTCCCCAGTTTCTAGAGCACTGAAACTATTGGAGGTAGCTAGACTGAAGCTAACACACTTGCAAAATCTCTTTGATCTGTTCACTTATTTGAAAAGCTTTGCTGTAATCCTGTCTTCTGATACAGCCTTAACATTACTACAGTGAATGATAGCTCACTGTTGTGCTAACTCGTCTTAAGCTACTGTCAAATCAGCTTGAAGTTTCTGGTTCAAATGCTCTCTTTCCAATAATATGTTGTGATGGTAACTGTCATAGCATCTCCAGAAGAGGCCTGCATTAAACTTCTAGTAAACTTTATTCAGAGATCATACATCCTCCCCCCATGAACAATGGACCTTGCCGTTGGTGGGGAGGCTTGCGTGCCTCAGCGATACAGATAGCCATACTATAGGTGTAACCACATTGGATGGGTATCTGTTGAGAGGCCAGACAAATGTGTGGTCCTGAAGAGGGGCATCACTCTTTTCAATAGCTGCAGGTAAAACGGTCTGGGTGATTGACTGATCTGGCCATGTAACACTAACAAAGATGGCCTTGGTGTGCTGGTACTGTGAATGGCTGAAAACAAGGGGAAACTACAGCTGTAATTTTGCCCAAGGGCATGCAGGTTTATTGTATGGTCAAATGATCATGGCATCCTCTTGGGTAAAATATTCTGGAGGTAAAATAATCCCCATTCAGATCTCCAGGCAGGGACTACTCAGGAGGACGTCATTATCAGGAGAAAGAAAACTGGTGTTCTACAGATTGGAGTGTGCAATGTCAGACCCCTTAATTTGGCAGGTTGGTTAGAAAATTTAAAAAGGGAAATGGATAGGCTAGAGTTTGATATAGCGGGGAATTATTTAAGTTTGGTGGCAGGAGGAACAAGACTTCTGGTCAGGTGAATACAGGGTTATAAATACAAAATCAAATAGGGGTATTGCAGGAGCAGGCTTATAATAAATAAAAAAATAAGAATGCAGGTAAGCTACTACAACCAGCATAATGAATGCATTATTGTGGCCACGATATATACGAAGCCCACTCCTACCATAGTAGCACAGGTTTATATGCCAATTAGCTCCGCAGATGATGAAGAGATTGATGAAATGTAACATGACATAAAAGAAATTATTCAGATAGTTAAGGGAGATGAAAATTTAATAGTAATGGGTGACTGGAATTCGAGTGTAGGAAAGGGGAGAGAAGGAAACATAGTAGGTGAATATGGAATGGGGGTCAGGAATAAAAGAGGAAGCCACCTGGTGGAATTCTGCACAGAGCATAACGTAATCATAGCTAACGCTTGGTTCAAGAATCATGAAAGAAGTTTGCGTACATGGAAGAGGCCTGGAGATACTGGAAGGTTTAAGATAGATTATATAATGGTAAGACAGAGATTAGGAATCAGGTTTTAAATTGTAAGACATTTCCGGGTCAGATATGGACTCTAACCACGATCTGTCGGTTATGAACTGTAGATTAAAACTGAAGAAACTGCAAAAAGGTAGGAATTTAAGGAGATGGGACATGGATAAACTGGCAGTATCAGAGGTTGTAGAGAGTTTCAGGGAGAGCATTAGGAAAAGATTGACGAGACTAGGGGAAAGGAATATAGTAGAAGAAGAATGGGTAGCTATGAGATATGAAATAGTGAAGGTAGCAGAGGATCAAGTAGGTAAAAAGATGAGGGCTAGTAGTAATACTTGGGTAACAGAAGAGATATTGAATTTAATTGATGAAAGGAGAAAATATAAAAATGCAGTAAATGAAGCAGGCTAAAAGGAATACAAATGTCTCAAAAAGAGATTGGCAGGAAGTGCAAAATGGCTAAGCAAGGTTGGCTAGAGGACAAATGTAAGGATGTAGAGGCATATATCACAGGGGGTAAGACAGATACTGCCTAAAGGAAAGTTAAAGAGACCTTTGGAGAAAAGAGAACCACTTGCATGAATATCAAGAGCTCAGATGTAAACCCAGTTCTAAGCAAAGAAGGAAAAGCAGAAAGGTGGAAGGTGTATATAGAGGGTCTGTACAAGGGCGATGTGCTTGTTGAGGACAATATTATGGAAATGAAAGAGGGTGTAGATGAAGATGAAATGGGAGATATGATACTGCGTGAAGAGTTTGACAGAGCACTGAAAGACCTAAGTTGAAACAAGCCCTGGGTGTAGACAACATTCCGTTAGAATCACTGATAGCCTTGTGAGAGCCAGGCCTAACAAAACTCTACCATTTGGTGAGCAAGATGTATGAGACAGGCGAAGTACCCTCAGATTTAAAGAAGAATATAATAATTCCAATCCCAAAGAAAGCAGGTGTTGACAGATGTGAAAATTACCGAACTATCAGTTTAATAAGTTACATCTGCAAAATGCTAACACAAATTCGATATAGACGAATGGAAAAGAAGCCAACCTTGGGGAAGATCAGTTTGGATTCTGTAGAAATGTTGGAACACTTGAGGCAATACTGACCCTACGACTTATCTTGGAAGATAGATTATGGAAAGGTAAACCAATGTTTCTAGCATTTGTAGACTTACAGAAATCTTTTGACAATGTTGACTGGAATACTCTCTTTCAAATTCTGAAGGTGGCAGGGGTAAAATACAAGGCGCAAAAGGCTATTTACAATTTGTACAGAAACCAGATGGCAGTTATAAGATTTGGGCATGAAAGGGAAGCAGTGGTTGGGAAGGAAGTGAGACAGGGATGTAGCCTATCCCCAATGTTATTCAATCTGTATATTGAGCCAGCAATAAAGGAAAGAAAAGAAAAATTTGGAGTAGGAATTAAAATCCGTGGAGAACAAATAAAAACTTTGAGGTTTGCCGATGACATTGTAATTCTGTCAGAGACAGAAAAGGAGTTGGAAGAGCAGTTGAATGGAATGGACAGTGTCTTGGAAGGAGGATATAAGATGAACATCAACAAAAGTAAAACGAGGATAATGGAATGTAGTCGAATTAAGTCGGGTGATGCTGAGGAAATTAGATTAGGAAATGAGACACTTGAAGTAGTAAATGAGTTTTGCTATTTGGAGAGTGTAATAACTGATGATGGTCAAAGTAGAGAGGATATAAAATGTAGACTGGCAATGGCAAGGAAAGTATTTCTGAAGAAGAGAAATTTGTTAACATTGAGTATAGATTTAAGTGTCAGGAAGTCGTTTCTGAAAGTATTTGTATGGAGTGTAGCCATGAATGGAAGTGAAACATGGATGATAAAAAGTTTAGACAAGAATAGAATAGAAGACTTTGAAATGTGGTGCTACAGAAAATTGCTAAAGATTAGGTGGGTAGATCACATAACTAATGATGAGGTATTGAATAGAATTAGGGAGAAGAGAAATTTGTGGCACAATTTGACTAGAAGAAGGGATCCGTTGGTATGACATGTTCTGAGACATCAATTTAGTACTGGTGGGCAGAGTGGAGGGTAAAAATCATATAGGGAGACTAAGAGATGTGTACACTAAGCAGATTCTGAAGGATGTAGGTTGCAGTAGGTACTGGGAGATGAAGAAGCTTACACAGGATAGAGTAACATGCAGAGCTGCATCAAACCAGTCTCTGGACTGAAGACCACAACAACAACAACATGAAAATAATTCTCATATTCATCACATTTATTCTCATTTCTGATTTTGCTTCATGTTTTTTAAAGGTATTTATTAAATGCAAGATAATGACTGAGAACTGTCTATATCAGATGTTTTGGTAAAATGGTTTGTGATGAAGAATTTGTAAGTGTTCTAATCTGTAATCACTGGATAGCACTCGTTATATCATTGGCAGAAGTTCACTTAATTGCTGTAAGCTGGTTCCATGATTAATCCTCAAATAATGCACTCAGTACAGTGTTTAATTTCTTTAAGGGTTTTGCACATTTGTTAACACTGATGGCAACATGGTGACCAGTTCAGTTATCACATAGGATATTAATCACAGGTAGACACACACAATAACCTCCAAATCAGTCTGACATTGGCCAATGGTTTGCAGTGCACTTACATATACAAAGTCCAACAGTTGAAAATCACGATGTTGGCATCAGATTACATTGTCAGTGAACTCAATGGGTTTTCTAGTGTCCAATATAACCACATAAAAAGGTATTGTCAACATATTGATCATTTGCTTCTGACTGACTTGTTATGCATAGGTCTTATCATGGCGAATACTAGTCGCAGACTAAGTATTTGTGAGACAGGAGGGGGTACTTATAGATTGGTGTGATGATGTTTTGTGATCTTGATAATTAAATTATAGATCGTAAAATGTGGGCTGAAAAATTCCTAGAGTAGATGATATATAGGTTTCAGTAATGATTTGATAGATGGTCAGAAATTTACAGTCGGTACTGTTTGTTTAGCATACTGTATCTCTACAAGGTCGATTACTTATTTACAAGTAAAGTTTCCATGTTTGAATTTTTCTAAATTTACACAAATTTGTTATTAAAGAGATAATTGAATAATGATGAGTCTTATCCAGTTCAGAAAAATTAGGGTAACAAAAATATAAAATCAGACCTTAGAATCTAACAAGTCCAGTGGCTCTGGTAGCAAAAGTAAATGTGTGTGTCCCTAATTTTTAATTACAGATAGGTTCTAATTTAATCAGTTTTCAGAAAACTCAAACATGTTGCTGGAAAGAATGAAATGTGGATTTTATAATGAGGGGTGTCAATATTCTCAAATCTTCTGATGAACCCCTACTATTTCACTTCACAGCTACGCATAGATTGTGACATGGGTGACTTGCCAGTTTTAAGACTAACATACAGGCCAATAAATTAATGTAAAGTAATACATTTGTATTACAAACAAAGATGATGTGACTTACCAAACGAAAGCACTGGCAGATCGATAGACACACAAACATACACACAAAATTCGAGTTTTCGCAACCCACGGTTGCTTCTCCTTCCCTCTTTCCCGACGAAGAAACCATGGGTTCATCTTTCCTTTTCCTTCCCTCTTTCCTGACGAAGCAGCCGCCGGTTGCGAAAGCTCAAAGTTTTGTGTGTGTGTGTGTTTGTGTGTTATTTTATTGTGCCTGTCTACTGGCGCTTTCCTGCTTGGTAAGTCTTGGAATCTTTGTTTTTAATATATTTTTCCCATGTGGAAGTTTCTTTCTATTTTATTTACATCATCATTATATATATATCGCGGTGTTGGCCGACGAATGGCGCTAGCTGCGCAGCATTTGAGCACCTCCGCCGTCAGTGTCAGCCAGTTTGCCGTGGCATACGGAGCTCCATCGCAGTCTTTAACACTGGTAGCATGCCGCGACAGCGTGGACGTGAACCGTATGTGCAGTTGACGGACTTTGAGCGAGGGCGTATAGTGGGCCTGCGGGAGGTTGGGTGGACATACCACCGAATTGCTCAACACGTGGGGCGTGAGGTCTCCACTGTACATCGATGTTGTCGCCAGTGGTCGGCGGAAGGTGCACTTGCCCGTCGACCTGGGACCGGACCGCAGCGACGCACGGATGCATGCCAAGACCGTAGGATCCTACGCAGTGCCGTAGGGGACTGCACCGCCACTTCCCAGCAAATTAGGGACACTGTTGCTCCTGGGGTATCGGCGAGGACCATTCGCAACCGTCTCCATGATGCTGGGCTACGGTCCCGCACACCGTTAGGCCGTCTTCCGCTCACGCCCCAACATCATGCAGCCCGCCTCCAGTGGTGTCGCGACAGGGGTGAATGAAGGGACGAATGGAGACGTGTCGTCTTCAGCGATGAGAGTCGCTTCTGCCTTGGTGCCAATGATGGTCGTATGCGTGTTTGGCGCCGTGCAGGTGAGCGCCACAATCAGGACTGCATACGACCGAGGCACACAGGGCCAACACCCGGCATCATGGTGTGGGGAGCGATCTCCTACACTGGCCGTACACCTCTGGTGATCGTCGAGGGGACACTGAATAGTCCATGCTACATCCAAACCGTCATCGAACTCATCGTTCTACCATTCCTAGACCGGCAAGGGAACTTGCTGTTCCAACAGGACAATGCACGTCCGCATGTATCCCGTGCCACCCAACGTGCTCTAGAAGGTGTAAGTCAACTACCCTGGCCAGCAAGATCTCCGGATCTGTCCCCCATTGAGCATGTTTGGCACTGGATGAAGCGTCGTCTCACGCGGTCTGCACATCCAGCATGAACGCTGGTCCAACTGAGGCGCCAGGTGGAAATGGCATGGCAAGCCGTTCCACAGGACTACATCCAGCATCTCTACGATCGTCTCCATGGGAGAATAGCAGCCTGCATTGCTGCGAAAGGTGGATATACACTGTACTAGTGCTGACATTGTGCATGCTCTGTTGCCTGTGTCTATGTGCCTGGGGTTCTGTCACACACACACAGGATTACTAGCTTTCGCAACCGATGGTTGCTTCTTCAGGAAGGAGAGGGAAAGACGAAAGGATGTGGGTTTTAAGGGAGAGGGTAAGGAGTCATTCGAATCCCAGGAGCGGAAAGACTTCCCTTAGGGGAAAAAAAGGACAGGTGTACACTCGCACACACACACATATCCATCCACACATACACAGGCGCTTTCCCGCTTGGTAAGTCTTGGAATCTTTGTTTTTAATATATATATATATATATATATATATATATATATATATATATATATATATATATATATATATATATATATATATATATATATATATAACCATGGACCTTGCCGTTGGTGGGGAGGCTTGCGTGCCTCAGCGATACAGATGGCCGTACCGTAGGTGCAACCACAACGGAGGGGTATCTGTTGAGAGGCCAGACAAACGTGTTGTTCCTGAAGATGGGCAGCAGCCTTTTCAGTAGTTGCAGGGGCAACAGTCTGGATGATTGACTGATCTGGCCTTGCAACATTAACCAAAACGGCCTTGCTGTGCTGGTACTGCGAACGGCTGAAAGCAAGGGGAAACTACAGCCGTAATTTTTCCCGAGGACATGCAGCTTACTGTATGATTAAATGATGATGGCATCCTCTTGGGTAAAATATTTCGGAGGTAAAATAGTCCCCCATTCGGATCTCCGGGCGGGGACTACTCAGGAGGATGTCGTTATCAGGAGGAAGAAAACTGGCGTTCTACGGATCGGAGCGTGGAATGTCAGATCCCTTAATCGGGCAGGTAGGTTAGAAAATTTAAAAAGGGAAATGGATAGGTTAAAGTTAGATATAGTGGGAATTAGTGAAGTTCGGTGGCAGGAGGAACAAGACTTCTGGTCAGGTGACTACAGGATTATAAACACAAAATCAAATAGGTGTAATGCAGGAGTAGGTTTAATAATGAATAGGAAAATAGGAATGTGGGTAAGCTACTACAAACAGCATAGTGAACGCATTATTGTGGCCAAGATAGATACGAAGCCCACACCTACTACAGTAGTACAAGTTTATATGCCAACTAGCTCTGCAGATGATGAAGAAATTGAAGAAATGTACGATGAAATAAAAGAAATTATTCAGATAGTGAAGGGAGACGATAATTTAATAGTAATGGGTGACTGGAATTCGAGTGTAGAAAAGGGGAGAGAAGGAAACATAGTAGGTGAATATGGATGGGGGCTAAGAAATGAAAGAGGAAGCCGCCTAGCAGAATTTTGCACAGAGCACAACTTAATCATAGCTAACACTTGGTTTAAGAATCATGAAAGAAGGTTGTATATGTGGAAGAACCCTGGAGATACTAAAAGGTATCAAATAGATTATATAATGGTAAGACAGAGATTTAGGAACCAGGTTTTAAGTTGTAAGACATTTCCAGGGGCAGATGTGGACTCGGACCACAATCTATTGGTTATGACCTGTAGATTAAAACTGAAGAAACTGCAAAAATGTGGGAAATTAAGGAGATGGGACCTGGATAAACTGAAAGAACCAGAGGTTGTACAGAGTTTCAGGGAGAGCATAAGGGAACAATTGACAGGAATAGGGGAAAGAAATACAGTAGAAGAAGAATGGGTAGCTCTGAGGGATGAAGTAGTGAAGGCAGCAGAGGATAAAGTAGGTAAAAAGATGAGGGCTGCTAGAAATCCTTGGGTAACAGAAGAAATATTGAATTTAATTGATGAAAGGAGAAAATATAAAAATGCAGTAAATGAAGCAGGCAAAAAGGAATACAAACGTCTCAAAAATGAGATCGACAGGAAGTGCAAAATGGCTAAACAGGGATGGCTAGAGGACAAATGTAAGGATGTAGAAGCTTATCTCACTAGGGGTAAGATAGATACTGCCTACAGGAAAATTAAAGAGACCTTCGGAGAGAAGAGAACCACGTGTATGAATATCAAGAGCTCAGATGGCAACCCAGTTCTAAGCAAAGAAGGGAAGGCAGAAAGGTGGAAGGAGTATATAGAGGGTTTATACAAGGGTGATGTACTTGAGGACAATATTATGGAAATGGAAGAGGATGTAGATGAAGACGAAATGGGAGATACGATACTGCGTGAAGAGTTTGACAGAGCACTGAAAAACCTGAGTCGAAACAAGGCCCCCGGAGTAGACAACATTCCATTAGAACTACTGACGGCCTTGGGAGAGCCAGTCATGACAAAACTCTACCAGCTGGTGAGCAAGATGTATGAGACAGGCGAAATACCCTCAGACTTCAAGAAGAATATAATAATTCCAATCCCAAAGAAGGCAGGTGCTGACAGATGTGAAAATTACCGAACTATCAGTTTAATAAGTCACAGCTGCAAAATACTAACGCGAATTATTTACAGACGAATGGAAAAACTGGTAGATGCGGACCTCGGGGAGGATCAGTTTGGATTCCGTCGAAATGTTGGAACACGTGAGGCAATACTGACCTTACGACTTATCTTAGAAGAAAGATTAAGAAAAGGCAAACCTACGTTTCTAGCATTTGTAGACTTAGAGAAAGCTTTTGACAATGTTGACTGGAATACTCTTTTTCAAATTCTAAAGGTGGCAGGGGTAAAATACAAGGAGCGAAAGGCTATTTACAATTTGTACAGAAACCAGATGGCAGTCATAAGAGTCGAGGGGCATGAAAGGGAAGCAGTGGTTGGGAAAGGAGTGAGACAGGGTTGTAGCCTCTCCCCGATGTTATTCAATCTGTATATTGAGCAAGCAGTAAAGGAAACAAAAGAAAAATTTGGAGTAGGTACTAAAATTCATGGAGACGATGTAAAAACTTTGAGGTTCGCCGATGACATTGTAATTCTGTCAGAGAGGGCAAAGGACTTGGAAGAGCAGTTGAACGGAATGGACAGTGTCTTGAAAGGAGGATATAAGATGAACATCAACAAAAGCAAAACGAGGATAATGGAATGTAGTCAAATTAAATCGGGTGATGCTGAGGGAATTAGATTAGGAAATGAGACACTTAAAGTAGTAAAGGAGTTTTGCTATTTAGGAAGTAAAATAACTGATGACGGTTGAAGTAGAGAGGATATAAAATGTAGACTGGCAATGGGAAGGAAAGCGTTTCTGAAGAAGAGAAATTTGTTAACATCGAATATAGATTTATGTATCAGGAAGTCATTTCTGAAAGTATTTGTTTGGAGTGTAGCCATGTATGGAAGTGAAACATGGACGATAACTAGTTTGGACAAGAAGAGAATAGAAGCTTTCGAAATGTGGTGCTACAGAAGAATGCTGAAGATTAGATGGGTAGATCATGTAACTAATGAGGAGGTATTGAATAGGATTGGGGAGAAGAGAAGTTTGTGGCACAACTTGACTAGAAGAAGGGATCGGTTGGTAGGACATGTTTTGAGGCATCAAGGGATCACAAATTTAGCATTGGAGGGCAGCGTGGAGGGTAAAAATCGTAGAGGGAGACCGAGAGATGAGTACACTAAGCAGATTCAGAAGGATGTAGGTTGCGGTAGGTACTGGGAGATGAAGCAGCTTGCACAGGATGAAACTTCCACATGGGAAAAATGGTATGTGTGTGTGTGTGTGTGTGCGCGTGTGTGTGTGTGCGAGTATATACCTATCCTTTTTTCCCCCTAAGGTAAGTCTTTCCGCTCCCGGGATTGGAATGACCCTTACCCTCTCCTTTGAATCCCACAGCCTTTCATCTTTCCTTCTCCTTTCCTCCGGTATATATATATATAATCTGTGCTATATATCCAGGGTGTTACAAAAAGGTACGGAAACATTCGTCACACATATAGAAAGAAAATATGTTATGTGGACATGTGTCTAGAAACGCTTACTTTCCATGTTAGAGCTCATTTTATTACTTCTCTTCAAATCTCATTAATCATGGAATGGAAACACACAGCAACAGAAAGTACCAGCTTGACTTCAAACACTTTGTTACAGGAAATGTTCAAAATATCCTATGTTAGCGAGGATACATGCATCTACCCTCCGTCGCATGGAATCGCTGATGCACTGATGCAGCCCTGGAGAATGGCGTATTGTATTACACCATCCACAATACGAGCATGAAGAGCCTCTACATTTGGTACCGGGGTTGCATAGACAAGAGCTTTCAAATCCCCCATAAATGAAAATCAAGAGGGTTGAGGTCAGGAGAGCGTGGAGGCCATGGAATTGGTCCACCTCTACCAATCCATCAGTCACCGAATCTGTTGTTGAGAAGCGTACAAACACTTTCACTGAAATGTGCAGGAGCTCCATCATGCATGAACCACATGCTGTGTCGTACTTGTAAATGCACATGTTCTAGCAGCACAGGTAGAGTATCCCGTATGAAATCATGATAATGTGCTCCATTGAGCATAGGTGGAAGAACATGGGGCCCAATGAAGACATCACCAACAATGCTTGCCCAAAGGTTCACAGAAAATCTGTGTTGATGACGTGATTGCACAATTGCGTGCGGATTCTCATCAGCCCACACATGTTGATTGTAAAAATTTACAATTTGATCATAATGGAGTGATGCCTCATCTGTAAATGAGGATTGACACATTGTTGGAAGAACCATTCGTAGAAGTGTACCCGTGGGGGCCAATCAGTTACTGATAGTGCCTACACACGCTGTACATGGTACGGAAACAACTGGTTCTCCCGTAGCACTCTCCATACAGTGACGTGGTCAACGTTACCTTGTACAGCAGCAACTTCTCTGATGCTGACATTAGGATTATCATCAACTGCACAAAGAATTGCCTCGTCCATTGCAGGTGTCCTCGTCGTTCTACGTCTTCCCCAGTCACAAGTCATAGGCTGGAATGTTCCGTGCTCCCTAAGATGCCGATCAATTGCTTCATACGTCTTCCTGTCGGGAGACCTTCGTTCTGGAAATCTGTCTCAATACAAACGTACCACGCCATGGCCATTGCCCCATGCTAATCCATACATCAAATGGGCATTTGCCAACTCTGCATTTGTAAACATTGCACTGACTGCAAAACCACGTTCATGATGAACACTAACCTGTTGATGCTAGTACTGTAGAGCAATGACTGGCATGTCAACACAAGCACCGAAGTCAATATTACCTTCCTTCAATTGGGCCAACTGGCGTTGAATAGAGGAAGTACAGTACATACTGATGAAACTAAATGAGCTCTAACATGGAAATTAAGCTTTTCCGGACACATGTCCAAATAACATTTTTTCTTTATTTGTGTGTGAGGAATGTTTCCTGAAAGTTTGGCCGTACCTTTTTGTAACACCCTGTATATAGCACCAAACCAATCTCTGGACTGAAGACCACAACAATATATATATATATAAAAATAAAGATGATGTAACTTATATATGTGCGGATGGATATGTGTGTGTGTGCGCGAGTGTATACCTGTCCCTTTTTCCCCCTAAGGTAAGTCTTTCCGCTCCTGGGATTGGAATGACTCCTTACCCTCTCCGTTAAAACCCACATCCTTTCATCTTTCCCTCTCCTTCCCTCTTTCCTGATGAAGCAACCGTGGGTTGCAAAAGCTTGAATTTTGTGTGTGTGTTTGTGTTTGTTAGTATCTCTATCAACATACCAACACTTTTGTTTGGTAAGTTACATCATCTTTGTTTTTAGATATATTTTTCCCACATAGCATGTTTCCCTCTAACATATATATATATAATGGGAAGAAACTTCCACATGGGAAAATATATTAAAAACAAAGATTCCAAGACTTACCAAGCGGGAAAGCACCGGTAGATAGGCACAATAAATAAAACACACAAACACACACACAGAATTTCGAGCTTTCGCAACCGGCGGCTGCTTCGTCAGGAAAGAGGGGGCGAAAAGGAAAGATGAAAGGATGTGGGTTTTAAGGGAGAGGGTAAGGAGTCATTCCAATCCCGGGAGCGGAAAGACTTACCTTCGGGGGAAAAAAGGAAAAAAGGGATAGGTATATACTCGCGCGCGCGCACACACACACACACACACACACACACACACACACACACACACACACACACACACACACACACATCCATCCATACATAACATATCCATCCATACATACATACATTCATACATACATACACAGACACAAGCAGGTTGTATATACCACCTGCTCCAGTCCTGTAACCCTGAAGGTGTACATGATCAAAGGCAGGGCCACATGTGAAAGCACCCATGTGATTTACCAACTGACCTGCCTACACTGTGAAGCTTTCTATCTGCTCCATTCCGGAATCCCTGAGCCATTACACCAACAACCTGAAAACAGCTTTCGTATCCCGCAACTACCCTCCCGACCTGGTAAAGAAGCAAATAATCAGAACCACTTCCTCATCCCCTCAAACCCAGAACCTCCCACAGAACCACCACAAAAGTGCCCCACTTGTGACAGGATACTTTCCGGGACTGGATCAGACTCTGAATGTGGCTCTCCAGCAGGGTTACGACTTCCTCAAATCCTGCTGTGGAATGAGATCCATCCTTCGTGAAATACTCCCCATTCCACCAAGGTTGTCTTTCTGCCATCCACCTAACCTTCATAACCTCTTAGTTCATCCCTATCAAATCCCCAAACCACTTTCCCTACCCTCTGGCTCCTACCCTTGTAACCGCCCCTGGTGTAAAACCTGTCCCATGCACCATCCCACCACCACCTACTCCAGCCCTGTAACCTGGAAGGTGTACATGATCAAAGGCAGAGCCACGTGTGAAAGCACCCATGTGATTTACCAACTGACCTGCCTACACTGTGAAGCTTTCTATTTGGGAATGGCCAGCAACAAACTGCCCATTCTCATGAATGGACACAGGCAGACAGTGTTTGTTGCTAATGAGGATCACCCTGTGATGCCTTGGTGCACGGCCAGCACATCTTGGCACAGTGTTTCACTGTCCGGGTTATCTGGATACTTCCCACTAACACCAACCTGTCAGAACTCCGGAGATGGGAACTTGCCCTTCAGCATATCCGCTCTTCCCGTTACCCGCCAGGCCTCAACCTCCGCTAATTTCAAGTTGCCGCCGCTCATACCTCACCTGTCATTCAACAACATCTTTGCCTCTGTACTTCTGCCTCGACTGACATTGCTGCCCAAACTCTTTGCCTTTACAAATGTCTGCTTGTGTCTGTGTATGTGTGGATGGATATGTGTGTGTGTGCGTGCGCGAGTGTATACCTGTCCTTTTGTCCCCCTAAGGTAAGTCTTTCCCCTACCGGGATTCGAATGACTCCTTACCCTCTGCCTTAAAACCCACATCCTTTCGACTTTCCCTCTCCTTCCCTCTTTCCTGATGAAGCAACCATTGGTTGCGAAAGCTTGAATTTTGTGTGTATGTTTGTGTTTGTTTGTGTGTCTATCAACCTGCCAGCGCTTCAGCCACTTTTCCCCATACAGATATTATTTACAAATTTCATGCGCATGTAGAGTGAAGTTTTTTCATATAGTTTGAGTCTTTGGGTAGGTATTATGTAACTTGCACTACGTCTAGTCTCATACCAATGCTGGGAGCAGTTGTCCTGAAAAAGTTTTATGTTTCTCTTTGTGAAAATGGGAATCTCTTCTATCTGGCAAATAGAGGTTTGCATTGTTCATTCTTTTTAGCTCGTACCACAGCTTGGATGATCTTTTTGTGTAGTCTGAAGGCTATGAACAGATTAGTTTTCTCAGACCCTGAACATTACCCTATACGTAACTACTGAAACAAAACGTGTAATATAAAGTATTTTTAACTACTAAATTAATGATAGATAAAACATTCATGACACCCACAAGACTGTTCAGTAAATAAAGAATGCTGTCTACATGATCACTCCACAACATATTTTTATTTATTAACACACCAAGGAATTTTGCAGTGTCCAATTTTTTGTCCATATAGCTAATTTCACTTATACACTACACTGATTTTTTTGTGGTGAAATGAATAATTTCTGTTTTCATAAACTTATAATTTTAAATTAAATTTTTTACCCATGGCTTCCCCAAGTGTCCACTCAATATGGCGGATTTATTCTTCATCAGTTTTACAGCACACTTTTGCTGTTGAATCATCTGCATATAGGATGGTATCTGATTCAATCTGGCTTGGGATATCACTGATGTAATACAAAAATAGTAATGGCCCTAATATTGAGCCTTGTGAGACACCTAATTGTGTGCGTTTCCAGCCAGAAAGCAATTTCTTGCCACTGTTATTAACAAGTCCCTCTGTTTTCTGTTTGCACAGTATGATTACATCCAACTAAGAGATTGTCCTTGAAAACCATAGCTGGACAGTTTTTGAAGAAGCTGGTCGTGGTTTACAGTGTTGAATGTTTTGGTAAGATAAAAAAAAAATGCCTGATACACACAATCTATTATTGTTACAATGGCTAACTTTTGTAACCAAAACATTTATTGTATGAGTTGTGCTGCAGTCTTTCCTGAAGCCATACTGCTTGTGTAAATTGATATTGTTGGATGAATTATAAGTTTCTACTTGATCACATGCAGCTATTTCAAATATTTTTGAAAAAAAATTGCAAATTTCCATTCATCTTGTTTGCCCTTTTTGTGAACTGATATAACATCAGCATATTTTAACTAATTTGGAAAGCATCCATCTTCAAAAGACTGGTTGATTATGAAGGAGAGTGGATGTGCAAGACTATGACATTCTGATTCTATTATTCTATTGGGAACCTCATTCCATCCCACTGACTTTAGATTTTTTAAAGACATTATGATTGTAACGACATCAGAGCTTGAAACAGGTGAAAATTCAAAATCTGAATATTTCTCTCTGCAATACTAGGAATTGTACTTGGTGGTGAGCAGTAACCAATTTTGTTACAACTAATGAAGAAATTATCAACGGATTCACATATGGCAGTAGGATCTGTAACTGTCCTACCATTTATCATTAGTTTAGAGTGACATTTTGTCTCCATTTCACTGCCAGCCTCACTTATTACAACAGACCAAACAGCTTTGGATTTGGTTTTTTGCATTTAAAATGAATGTATTGTTTGCAGTATGCTTTACTAGTTTAACTACTTCATCAAATGTTTTTTATGTGCTTTCATATTTAAGAGATTCAGGATTTTGATTAATTTGCCTTCATAAGCAGTTTCCTCATCTTAATGCTAGACACTTTTGTTACCCATGATCTACTTTTATGACACTCAGTCTATACTTTCACAAAAGGGAAGCAATCATCGAATATGCTCATGAATTTGGTTGGAAAGTTATTGTAGTTGTCATTTGCTGAAGCGTGTTTGCTCACTGACTATATGGTGAGGTTTAGTTTTTTTAATAAATACTTCTACATTGTATTGACTGTAGTTCTGACATCTGTTTGTTGTGCCACCTAAATTTAATTTTGATAATGATGCAAATAGTGCTCCATGTTCTGATACTCCTAAATCTAAAATGCATTTTGCTTTGATGTTGTAATTAAAACTACATACAATACTGTAAATACATGTGGAATTAGTTGCTGTAACTCCTAGACATTGGTCAAAATTCAGATTTATTCCATTTGCGGGTATTGGATTCTATAATTTTTAAGTAAATTTGACATCAGTTATTGCATATGTGTTGAAGTGAGCACTTATAACTAGTTTCTTAATCAGTTTTTCAGTTTTTAATTTATGCAACAGAGTTTCCAAGTGATCTAAGAACACAGAGCTTATAAGGTACCAAGGAATACAATATATACTGATGATTAACATGTCATACTCTTTAAGGTCTATACAACAATTTTCAAAAGTAAGTTCTTCATTTAGATGGCTAAAATCCTGCCTGATTTCATAGTTTACTGAGAAATGAACTAATATGCAAGAGCCTCCATACTTGTTAGTTCTACAAAGCTGGTAGCTGGTTTGTAGCCTGGAAGTTTGTTGAAAAGATTGATATTTTCAGTTTCAAGGCAATGTTCATTTAGACATAGTACCTTCACTGACTGTTTGATACTTTCTAACAGAATTTGCATATGCAATGCCACACGATCTAGTATTTTATCTGAAAGTTTTGCTGCTTTTTGAAGGAAATTTTCTACAATACAGTTTATTCATTTATAACGACAAGAAAAAAGTAAATGTTTATGTAAATTGTGTAACACTTCAGATATGTGTAAAATTGTCTGAAAGTATAAAGAAGAACTGTTTTTCAGAAGAGAGACTTTTCTATTAAAAAAATTGAAAGCACCGTTATTTATTTTTAAGATTTTGTTCATGACTGTCCAAATTCATTTACAAGGGTGCTCAATAAATAATGCAGCATATTTTTTCCCTCGGTTTTTGTTGGAAAAAGAAGAATTTGTTGTTGGACATTGTGAAATATCCCTGCTTCGGCCTCGGCACTACATGTAGCCTTCAAAATGGCATTCATAATGAAGGTATGTTGGAAGCAAAGAGCTGTCACTGAGTTTCTTTTGGCAGAAAAGCAGAGCGGTGCAGATACTCATGGGCACATGCAATAGGCACCTGCAGAATGTCTACAGAGACCTGGCAATGTACAAAAGAAGAGTGGGTGAGGCACCTGTCATCATTGCAACAAGGTGGTGCAAACCTGTTCAATCTCCTGTTTACTGGCCAGCCACACACAGCTGTGTCTCCTGCAATGTTGGAATGTGCAGACACTCTCATTAGAGTCGGTCAATGGATCACAATCAAACACCTTGCTGCACTACTGGATGTCACTGTTGTTAGTGCTGACACACTCATCCACCAATTGGGGTGCTCAAAAGTGTGTGCCCACTGGGGTTTCTCATCACCTACAAGACCATAAAGAACCCTGAAGGATGATCTGTGTGGAATTGCTTGCATGTTACAAGGCTGATTATGATATTTTTTGTCAAACATTGTCACAGATGATGAAAATAGGTTCATCACTTTTAAACAGAAACAGAACAGCAGTTTGTGGAATGATGCCACACCTCCAAAGAAAAAGTTCAAAGCTGCACCCTCAGACAGTAAAGTTATGGTGATGGTCTTCTGAGACTCTGAAGGGGTAGTTCTGTTTGATGTCCTCCCTGATGGCACAACAATCAACTCTTAAGTGTATTGTGCTACCCTCAGGAAAATGAAGAAATGACTTCAGTGTGTTCTTCAAAACAAAAGTGCAAATGAACTTCTCCTTCTCTGTGACAACACAAGGCCTCACACAAGTCTGTACACCCAAGAGGAGCTCACAAAAACTTCATTGGGCTGTTCTTCTTCATCCACTCTACAGCTCAGATCTCATATCTTCCTACTTCCAACCTGTTTGGTGCAAAGAAGGATGTGCTCCATGGGATATGTGGATGATGGGGACGTTACTGATGCAGCAAGATGTTGGCTCCAACGTCAACCAGTAAAGTGCTACTGTGTGGGTGTACAGGCCCACTAATCTTGAATACAACAAATTTGTTTTCAGAAATTGCATTACTTATAGTGCTCCTCAAACAAATAGATTACATTTTGTTTGGTAATTAGTATTATTTTAGACATGATGCCTTTTGAGATTTATAGTCATTGATGTTCCTCTGAACACACACACACACACACATACACACACACACACACATGGCAGTGGCAAGATTGACTGTTGATTATTGATTACTGAGTGCAGTTACCTCAGTTGTTGGGGGTGGTAGAGTAGTAGGGAAGGATGCGCTTGGTGAGCAGGATGTAGCTGGATAATGGGTGGCAAGTCTTTTGACAGATGAGGATGATGATGATGATGATGTTGATGTTTGGTTTTGTGGGGCTCTCAACTGCGCGGGCATCAGGCGGATGACTCAGCAGCTGCAGAAGAGAGGAGGAGGGAAAGGGAAGATAGATGGGTGGAAGAGGGAGAGAAAGTGGGGAAGTGAGAGGCAGAGGGAAGGGAGGGAGAGAGAGAGAGAGAGAGAGAGAGACTGTGTGGATGACGGGCAAGAAGAGTGGCAGGAGAAGGTGGTACACAATCTGGTTGGGAAATGAGTGGTGTGGACAGAAGAGAGAACCGGAAAAGTAAGGTGAGGCAGAGGGAAAAAGGTTAACAGAGGTTAATCCCAGGAGGATTGTGCTGTAGAGACAGTTTCCCCCTGCATCGTTCAGAGAAAATAATGCTGGCAGGTAGTATCCTAATAGCTGTAGTGAAGCAGCTGTTGAAGTCATTTGTCTGGTGTACAGCTTGTTCAGCAACCGGATACTGATGTTTGTATTTAACCACAGTGTGGTGACAACCATTCATGTGATTAGACAGTTGGTTACTTCTCATGGACACACAGTATGTTGGTCAGTAATTGCAGCATGGGTGATATATGACATGCTTACACACATCACCCTTCCTTTCATAGGGTAGGAAATGCCTGTGACTAGATGACTATAAGGGCAGGTCTTGCATCTGGGTAGACCATAAGGCAATGACCCATAGGGTGCAGGGTTGGGAGCAGGATTGGAACAGGGATGGAAAACAATATTCTGTATGTTAGGTGATGTATATAGGATTTTGGTAACAATATCCCTCCTCTCAGGGCACAAAGCTCTGGTGAAGGATGTGATTGATTTTTTCAAGACCAGACTGATAGTGGGTGATCAGAGGGGTATTGGTCAGTGACAGATTAACAGGTTTACTTGTGTCAGTGTGAGAGATGGCACAGGAGATCTGTTTATGGATGAGCTGGATAGGATACTGTCTGTCAATAGAAGTTATGGTAAAGTTATTGGTATATTTTGACAACTCCTGCTCTGCACTGCATATGTGGGATCCATGGGTGGTGAAATGTAAGGAAGAGACTTCCTGACGTTAAATGGGTGTCAGCTGTAAAAGTGGAGCTATTACTAGTGGTAGGTGCACTGATATGAACAGATGTATTTAAGGAGTCATCTTTGAGGTGGAGATCAGCTTCTAGAAAGATGTCTTGTTGAGCTGACAGTGGCCAGATTAAGCAGATTTGGGAGTAGGTGTTGAGGTTATGGAGGAAAAAGCAAAGGTTGTCCCCACCATGGTTTCAGGTAATGAAAATATCATCAATCTGAACTAGACAGGGTTTTAGGCATTGACTGGATAGGAATGATCCTTCAGTTAGCCCATAAATATGTTGACATAGGGTGGTGGCATGAGAGTACCCATGGCAGTAACAGAGATTTGTTTATAGATTTGGCCTTTAAAAGTGAAAAATTGTGGGTCAGTAAGATTAGGAAAAGGATGGTGGGTTTGGTATCAGGAGGAAGTTGGGAAAAGGTAGTATCAATGGCCGGAAGGCCATGGGCATGTGGGAAACTTCTGTATAATGAGGTCATACCCACAGTGACTAACAAGGAGCCTAGACGTAATGGGATGGGATTGGTGGAAAGGCAGTGGAGGAAATGAGCAGTTTTTTGAGTACATGGTGACATATTATGGACAATAGTTCTGAGCTGTTGTTCAACAAAGACAGAGGTTCATTGTGTGTGAGCAGTGTACCTAGCCACAATGCGATAATCAGTAGGGAGACCTTTGGATTTGGGTTTGTGTAGTAGGTAAAAGATAGGAGTGTGAGGTGTTGGTGGTATGAGGAGGGAGATGGATTCAGGTGTCAGCTTTTATGATGGATGTAAGGCCTTGAGGAGGGGTAGGAGGAGGGAGATGGATTCAAGTGTCAGCTTTTAGGTTGCACGTAAGTCCTTTAAGAGTGAGGTCTCTATATACAGGGTGTTCACTTTAACTGAAGACACTGAAATATCTAAAAACCACACATCAGATCAAAAAAGTCCTTGTTCCAATTTGTTTGTCTCAGAGGGGGACATCCAATGATACCACACTTGACCCCCCTATTCTACCATGTGCATGGGTGGTGGGAGGACTGGGGTGGAGGGGAACTTTGAAATCAGGAGCATTTCAGTTTTTTCTTCTGTGGCAGCAACATTTATAGTCCACTTACATATCTGTTCTCCAAATAATAGGTAGATGTGGAGGCAATGAACACTGTGCAAGTATTGTAATGTTTAGAGTTGCTATATGTTCTATATCTGCATGATACACAAGCTCAGGTCGCAGTTTACTGCCTGTTACAATACACATAGTTTGTTACATGGCCACAGTGGTGTATCAAGTAGTCCCCTGTTTTATATACCAGAGGATACAACATTGTGAAGGGGTTTTAAATTAGAAGTTGTGGAAGACTGGCCTCTCCTAGCCTCACAGCATGGATGTTGGGATCCACATGCTATTGGATGTTAAAGGGCCATTGAATAGCAATTCAAATTAGGTTGTGTACCCATTTGTATTCCTTGGATTACAGCACCATCTGTGGTGAAATGAAGAAAATGCTTCAGACAAAACAAGTGTGGTTTTTACCATAGAATCATAATCTGTAATAAAAAGCACATGTTGCCATTGAAGGTTTCAAAATTGCATTCCACCACCCACGCACTGGGTGCAGTGCTGGGTTGCGTACGGTATCATTGAATGTCACCTCTGAAACAAATAAACTGCAAACATAGTTTTTTTGATGTTATATGTAGTTTTTGAGATATTTCAATGTCTTCAGTTAAAATGAAAACCTGTAGTATCTACCATTAATTTCTAATATAACATTTGACATTAATTTTTACCTATTTATTTTCAGCTGGTTTAATCTCTTTTTTAACTATGTTTTACCTATTTTTTGAGTCACTTATTTTGCCTCCCAACCATTCAACCATGAATTCCTACTAATTCTACCTCTGCAGATTCCTCATATTCTTCTTTGCCCTAGCAGAACTTCAGTCACACAACCTCAGTCAAGAAGTCTTCTCTGGCACATGATACTCCACCTAATGGGCTCACCATTAAAACTGACACCTCAGGCTGTCACCCATCCTATCATCAGAACCTTAACATTTCCCGGTTTAATCAGTCCATCACCCGCACCAGTTCTGACTCTCATAACCATAGAACCCAGCTCAAACTATACTTAACAGTCTGTATTACTTTCACAAAGTCCTTTTGTACTGGACCACAACTTCCTGAACGGTATTACTGCAGTTGAAACTCTTGCCATTCAATCACTGGAACAGCATTACCAGCACCATCTGAGGATGCTGTCACGCCTGATCTGTCATACTCCGTCATGGGATTACGTGTAGCCCACAGAGAGCCTACCACTGTGATCCAAACTCCCCCCCCCCCCCCCCCCCACCGCCCCCTCCCCCGTTGCTCCCTGACAATTCTTATTTCACCTTTCACATCCCCAAAGACTTCATTCTCTTTCTGTGAAATACACTACTCCTGAACACCCATCCTGTAACACTCTCGTCATCCTTTCTGCAGAAACTCTGAGCCCTTCATAAGCCTCCGTACTTTCTAAAGGTCTCACCTTTAGTCTAAAACCTAGGTTGAGCCATGCTGGAATGTAAAATCCTTCTTTTCTTTACTCATTCTCTACTGTGGAAACATTTTTTTCAACACACACCCCACTGACAACAAACCAGAGTACCACATAGAACGTTGTTTAAAACACTTTCAACCTCTCTCAAACCATGATCCTTCTCCCCTTCCATCTAGTCATCTCCAGGCAACCTTTTGGGAATTCCTCACTTTTAATATGGCCTCACCTCCTTTCCTAAATCCCTCTCCAGTGAGTCCAATATCATGCCTATCAAAGACACAACTATCCATAATCCGAAAACAGATCCAGACCTTATCCTCCTTCCCACAAACAAAGTTCTTGCCACAGTAGTCATAAATCATAGACACTATCAACTTTCCTACCCGCTGTCAACTTCTGTGTCAACTTTACAACACCTCTGATACAAATTTACAACCATGTCCCACCATAGGAGTCCAACATAACCTCCAGCAGCTTCTTGAGGCCTTAGTTCCATAATGAAACCTGACACCTGAATCCCTCTCACCAGCAGCCTCCCACACTCTTCCCTTTTACTTCCTCCACAATCCCAATACCAGAGTTCTCCCTACTGGCCCTCCCATTGTGGCTGGGTACAATGTTCCCAGAGAATGAATCTCTGCCTTTGTTGGTCAACACCTGCAAACTATTGTCCCTGAACTCCTGCCCTACATTCAAGATACTGCTCACTTTCTTCACTGCCTTTCCACAGTTCCTCTCCTGTTACCACCAGACTCCTTGTTGGTCACTGTGGGTGTGACATCCTTGTACATCATCCCACATACCAGTGGCTTTGCAGCCATGGAAGACTATGTTTCATTATGTACTCCTGATAGCCAACGCACAATATCTTTCTTATTCCTACTAGCCAACCACATCCTGATCCCCAAATTTTCACCTTTGAAGGCCAAATCTCATCTACCAGGGGAAAAAAAGCAACACCCTCAAGGACTGTGTTCTTTGGCACGAGAATGTAATATGTGCATACTGTGAGAGGTTGATTAATTTATTACAGGCATTAGCGATCATATTGTGCTCAGTAAGCCTGTCTTTGAACCCTTTATTTTGACTCTCCAGGTGGTAACTGTGCTGAGATTAGGGTAAACATAGTTTGCAACATTCATTCAGGGGTAGAGCTGTGCCCCATTTCCAGTCCAGGTATGTGCTCCTGTTGAAAAGCTTCAGCCATTTGATGGGATTGTGCTGTGGGCCTGCACGAAGCTGGATGGACATATCAACAGATTACTGCACGTGTTGGGTGGAGTGTATTGGTGGTCTGTCACTGCTGTCAACAATGTCTGTGTCATCCAGATGTAGTTGAATGTAAGTTGAGGCAGAAAATTAGCATAAAGAAAAAAAGACAGAATCAAATCAGAATAGGAAAAGAAGAATTCTGCTTCTAGGTTAGCAGTCAGGAGAGGGGTGTAGGCCAGCCGCTTCAGGAGAAATTAGGTGCACGGTACCAAGTCACAAGTTTTGTGAAACCTGGTGCTAGCCTTAGCCAGGTAACAAAAACTGAGGTCAGCTGTGCAGGGACTTTGAGAAGGAAGATCAAGTAACTATAGTTGGGAGAGCGGGAAAAGGCCTGGCTATGAATCAAAGATATAGTATTAGGAGTGACCTGGATAAAATAGGAGCAGAAACTAAACACACAAATGTGGGGTTTGTGGAGGTCTTTCAGCACCGAGATTGGTCCTGTGTAAACAGTGCTGTAAGGCATGTTAACACTGAGATGGACAGCATGCTCCAGACACTGTGTAGTGGTGCCACCTGCTTTATTTATTTTGTTGGTTGTTTTTGGTGTCGACATACTGTGTTGCTACACTGGCTGAAAAATGGGTTGTGGATTCCGACACTGACTACAGCAAATAAAGTAGCCAACAGATGCACAGTTGCATTTCACTGTCTTTTACTTTCACTTTTCACAACCCCCCATATACACAATTAATATATGGCCAGTGCACTATTGTTTTAACTTTCCATAAGCATCATTAATAGTTTGCAGGCAGACCTCCACATACTGCTACAATAGTTTCTTTTTGAACATCTATGAGCAGTAAAAACCCAATCCTCAAAGCTCACTGTTCTTGAAGAATATAAAGGTACATATGGAGCAGACACAATCATTGTTTTAACACACGGCCTAATTGTGTAACACTTATTTCACAGTTAAGTGGAAGCATTGTTGTTGTTCAAACCAGCACAGGTTATTCGTCCGAAGTTGGCCATCCTTATATATCATCAAAATAATAGGTACTGAAACTACACATTGTTTAAAGTTAAACGTACAGAAATTACTATTAAAACTTAACTCATTAAATTAACTGAATACATAAAAAAAATGCATCTGTTTAACAGTTTCTTCTACTGCAAGAGTTAGGCAAAATTATTTGTTTAAATCATGAAATTAACAAATATAAGTATGGAAACAATACTTTTGACAAAACTGTTGGTTAATTTGGAATTGATTAAGGGCTGGCTTTGCTAACATGTTTTCGAATCGAGCCAAATACATACTTTAAGATTACCAGCATTTCGTCTTCCTGGTTTTTACAATTATTTGAAAGTTTATATTTGTTTATATGTCAACGATAGAATTTAAGTTACAAAACAGTCACTGATTTCACACTATAATCAAAATAAATGAAAAAATCAATTACATACATAAAACTGAGCACAAAATTAGATCTAGTGTTATATTCTTTAAAACTAAGGGCCAATCTTTCTCTTTTATGAACATGCAGATTGCATTCATGTATGTTAATGGTAATTAGTTGAAAGTAACAAAACAAATTTAAGGAGGGAGATGGAAAGATTAGAAGGGAATTAAAATTATCCCAGCTTGCTTCATCACATCAACCCCTCATTGGATTGACCAGATAGATATTGTTAATAGTTAAATGGACAATTCAATGACCACAAGTGCCACCATAAATTGGGATTAACGATGTACACACAAAAAATATTATGTAAGAAATATTATCAAAAACTACAGTATATATGTTTTTCAAATTTATACTTATGTGAACTGGCTGTACGAAAATCCCCATTTGAAATAATTACGTGCAGTGTATTGTTTTCAATATCACAAAGTATCCACAAGTTATACTTTTTACAAAAAATTAGGCATCTTCATCACAAGTGAAGTCCTTTTTTGTTAAGCAAAGATTACATTGTACAATACATATCACTTTGAACAAGTCCTGTCTCGCTAAACACAATAAATCCTAATGGGTTGCAATAGACAGAAAATTTGACTAGCGCAATCTTAGTAGTTTTCACAAGTGCTTTCACTTTTTCCTCTCACCAAGCTGTCCACACCTTCAATGGGTCCAAGTGGCAGTTAGTTAGGAAATGCACCTTGATTAGTTTCCTTGGAGATGTTTATCCTCCGCCACAGTACATGAAAAAATGAGACAAAATACCCTACTTCACTACACTTACTTTTAATCCTAACAAAAAATTTTAACACAAAAAGCGACAGTCATTACTCCATAAATATGTATATATTACATAGTTCTCGCAACAGTACAACAATTAGCACTAAAAGTGACTATAGTATGAAAGGAGTGGACTAGTAGAGTTTTAAATTCAGGAGCAAATTACACCACAATACATTACTCTAAGTCATAATTGTCTGAAACTAGTTAAACTTGTAAGATCTGGATCTCTTTTCCACTTGCAAAATAGGAAAAACTCAAGATGTGCATTACCTCTAGTAAAAACTCAAGATGTGCAGTAGCGTAGCTTTACTACTCATTATATTACTAAAAAAATTAGTCACCATCACATAACTTATTAACTATTCAAATCAAAGTTAAGGGGATGGGAATTGTACCAAGTCATTGCCCCCACTTCTCTGCTCAACTCTGAGTACTACTCTCGTTCAACTAGAAAATTAAATCTGCACAAAATGTTACCAAATGGTTGACCTGTCAGAATATTCACATCACTTTTGTGCCACAGTTATCAGTCAATCAAGAAAATTATTGTTCTTCATTCCAGTATTACCACTTCAAGCTCATAATTCCTCAGAATACAAAAAAAAGTTTTCAGGTAACATATAGGTCCAAAGACCTCACTAAAACATTGCTCTTTCTTTTCAGTTTTCATTTCCTAACTGCAGAGTCATGAATTGCACAATATAAACGTTACCCAATATTGCCTAGTTCTCAATTAGATCAGCAATATAGTCACACCACGTTTGTTTGTATACAGTTATCTTTTGCATTACTCAATCATGTCTGTCTCAGTGTGTCATCTTTACAGTGAGTAGCAATGTGTCCTTTTTCTGATATTATTGAATGATTATATTAAACGGCCAATGGACTGCAGGTCCTAGTAATGAGTTTCTCGAGAACAAAAACAAAGAAATATTGTAGTGTAGAAATGTTAAGAAACTTAACCAGAGTGATGTTAAAGCTAATATATTCCTATGACTACTAGTTTATAATTAATTGTGGGTCATTCCCCATGTAATAAACATGAATATGTATATTTATTATAAATGAAAAACAATTTCAGCATTGATTATGTACCAAATATATACAAGCTATTGATATTTTAATTAAGAAGCTTAAAACTAGTTTTCAAATAATGGAAAACCCAGGATGGATTGTAACAATATTATGAAAAGGATAGTTGCTACTCACCATATAACAGAGATGCTGAGTTGCAGATAGGCACAACAAAAAGACTATTACAAAATAAGCTTTTGGCCGAGCTAGTTTTGAACTTCAAGTATTTACTGTTTGGTTAATGTTTCACAGTAGCGATGACATCATTTGCCTAAGTGGAGGAAGCTGTAGTGTAACATATAACTCTGTGATAACAGGAAGGAGAAGATAGACAGAGAGAGGGGGCAGGAGGAGGAATGGCCAAAGGAAGGGGGAAGGGGAGATGGATAGGGCCTAGAGAGAAGGAGGTTAGGACATATATCCAATTCCCACATGTATTGCGAACAAGTGCTTTCTCTTTTCTTTCTTTTCCATTTAAGCAGAGTGAGCCAAAGCAAAGTGGGGCTGGGTACAGCTAATATAAATAAAAATAATGATGGACTACTTTCACAAATGGAAATTCCAGGAGACAGAAAGAAAGTTGCTTCTAATGACAAGTCATTCAGAGCAATTCAGGTATCCATAATGGTTACTGTCCTCTTGATACCTCATGCTCCAGAACTTAATTATGCAGATAGTTAGTAATTACATGTCACAGCTGTTGATAGAAAATGCTTTGCAAATGTGGTACACCACACAGTTAATGCTATAAACAGATACACACTCAACAAGAATTAATGCATTTGCTTGTTTCACATGAACGATACATTATCTTAATTTCTTCAAACACATTGTGTGATGCAAGGACAACTACAGTTAAAGCCACCTTATTTCATCTTGTATAGGCATTTAGTAGCACTGTATAAACTTTATAAAGTCATTCAAGGTTTCAAACAAAGTCACAGAAACACTGGGAAATGTGGCACCTCATTTCTTTTTTTGTTTACAGTATGCAATTGCTATTGATGGGAGTCTCTGAAAATTCAGTCTTCATGACTTGCTCAGATTGCCAGTGACTGCAAAATCCATTATTGATATCAAGTTAGCTTGTTACATGAATTACACTCATTGTTGTACAGATTTAGAGAAGAAACTCTTTGTCATCAAACATTCCTCAGATATTCCTTTTTGCAATTTGGATGCCCACATTTAGAGCTTTTTCTTTCTTAAGTTTTAGAATAAGGAACATTAGCATGATCAGGTTTAATGACATATAAAACACTTTTGAAACTACTTGAAGGAAAACTGTTTTTAATTCCTGAGAAACATTGCAACAACTTCTTTAACAATGAATAGTAAAATTAATTGATATCGAATGTTTCTACTCTACAAATTTCAAGATAAAAAAGTACAGTGTTTTATCAACAGTATTTGTTATATTTAACATAAAGGACATGCCCTGATATATTTTATGATAAAATGGCTAGAGATAAATTGAGGATGTCTGTGTATTATTGATTTTCTCCAACTTTTAAAGCAGCTGTGTATCTTTAATACAGAAGGTAGAGATATTATTTCTTCTTTTTGCTTATTTCTATGAGATATATCAGTATTTTGACTTCCAAACACAATGTTATGAGCTTTTCAGTTGACTGGGTTCTAATGCCAGTAACATTGCCCCCTCCCCACCCCCTTTGTTCTCCTCTGTAGAGAGTACAGGAAAAGACACTGTGATATTACTGCCATTATGTAATAATAAGCTGCAAAAATTATTCTTCTTCCTTGTGGCCCTTTCATTTGTTCTTTTTTCTGTTTCTCCCATGTTTGTGAAAGCACACCATATGTTAAAGGAAGAGAGAAAGTTTGAGATGGTATACATGTTCTTTGTGACTTTTTTTAGTTACTTTAAATCAAATGTTAATTTATTTTACAGGCTTGCTGGACTTTTCTCAAACTCAGAAGTTGAAGCATTGCGTGATCGCAAGGATAAAGTGCAGAGTCGACTGTACAGTAAACTGATAGCATCACTGGCAGAACCAACTCCTGAAATTGCACGTGGTCACTATGCCAGTCTAGCACACTTGTACAAATGTGCAAACTGTGGCAAATTAATTGTGCGGCAGATTGCTTCCCACATTCCTTGCCAACCTGCAAATATGCTGATTGACATATATGGAAACATCAGCAGCAAACATATAAGGTGAATAACAGTCTTAGCAGTTGCAGTATGAAGTAAAAATTCATATTCATTTTTATGTACAGCTTACTGTCAGCACGTGCATGTACATTAAAGGACAAGTAATTTCAAGAAATACTAGATGGAAACACATGAGAAATGTTCTTAAAGAAAATAATGGGAGGTAAAGTTAAATGCGTAAAAGGAGCAAATTAGAAGAATATATTAATTATAGCATTTGACGCATGCTAGGTGATATTTTGGAAAGACATCAGTAGTAAGATATGAACACTGACAGGAATAATATGGGTCGCACATGGAGAAAACAAGAACACAGAATTTTTTTTTATTTATTCATCCATCCATAGACAATATGCATAGTATGGTTGTCATCTAAATGTTTATATGTTAAAAACAAAGATTCCAAGACTTACCAAGCGGGAAAGCGCCGGCAGACAGGCACATGAACAAAACACACAAACACACACACAGAATTACGAGCTTTCGCAACTGGCAGTTGCTTCGTCAGGAAAGAGGGAAGGAGAGGGAAAAATGAAAGGATGTGGGTTTTAAGGGAGAGGGTAAGGAGTCATTCCAATCCCTTAAAACCCACATCCTTTCATTTTTCCCTCTCCTTCCCTCTTTCCTGACGAAGCAACTGCCAGTTGCGAAAGCTCGTAATTCTGTGTGTGTGTTTGTGTGTTTTGTTCATGTGCCTGTCTGCCGGCGCTTTCCCGCTTGGTAAGTCTTGGAATCTTTGTTTTTAATATATTTTCCCCATGTGGAAGTTTCTTTCTGTTTTGTTTTGTTTTGTTTTGTTTATATGTTAAAATATACACAAATACCAACTTACCAACTTACAATTTTTCATATCATATGTTACAAGTGTGTGCAGTTTTATATTTATTGTGTTGTGGGTGCAGTAATGTATCTCTTGATCATAATGTATTATATTTATTTAGCATCCACATACAGATTATTCAGAGTACAGGTACATGACATTGGGTAATTAATGCAGAAATTTCATAGATGATCTTTAAGTTAACACTGATGCTTCACAAAATCAGCAATGCTATTGCAATATATTACTATTTTTTTTTTTTTTAATGTTTAGTTCTGAAACCCAGTTGAGGTGAACCACTGAATAAATGTTTGGGTTGATATAGCACACTATTTTAATACAGATCAACAAAAGTAATAATTGTTTCAAAATATAATATGGATAGGCAAATCATAATTTTCTTCTGATCTCATTCAATAAGTCTCCCCTGACTCAAAGTTCTGGGCAACTTTTCCCTGACTCTTCTCATCTTCTAAACCACACCAGTCTTTTCCTTCATCCCTCTATTTCTTCAGCCCTTTTGCCATGAGGATCCACTGGCTCCAAAATCTCATGCATTTCCATGTGTTGTATGTGTGTTTTCCTGCCACCATTTGGTAGGTAGATCTTTTATCTATCCATATTATATTTTCAAATACTGATTACTCTTGTCAATATATTTCCCCTTTTGTCCATTATTCCTCCATATGTAAACCTGTGCCAATCTTTGTTGCCATATATCTTCTTCAAACTGTCATCTATTTTCAACATTTTGTTCTATTTTGTTCATTTATTTATCTGTGTCATCTGCTATTAACAACATCTTGCCCTCGTGTCTTTTGCAGTTTTTATTCCTGTGCACTTAGTCAGGACTATTGTTACTTACAAATATTCGTCTAACACTTTGTTTCTGGTTCATTATACACTGTAGGGCCATCTCCTGATGTCTTTCACTGATTTATTTGTGAATTTGACACCACTTTTCTTACCATCTCACCTTGCTTCTGTGCAATTCATTCATTTTTTTGTGCGCTTGTTTTTCATCAATTGCACTGACTATTACTGTCAACTCCTGAATTATTTTTCCCCAAACATAGATGATTCTTAACTGAAACTGCTGACAGGCAGTGAGGGTTTCAATTAATTATCATTTATTCTGGAGAAGCTGCACAGTCATCAATGGCATCTGTTCCTTTGAGAGCAGTTACTATCTCCATAGTAGATTCTGTTGTTCAGATGACTTCCCCTCTCTGTTTGCCCCTCTGTAACCTTTTGATTTTTCTTGCATCTTTTTCACGACCTTTTTCACTTACAATTTTCTGTTGTAATTTTTTTCCCATTATATTTTCCAGTTTTCTCAGTTCTTCTCTTTATAAAATTATGTTTGATACAAAGTAAGGTTTTCCTTGGTCTGCTCTAGACCCTTATACAATCAAATGCCATCAAAACATACTTTAAAACCTTCAGAAAGAGTTTACAAAAGTGGCACACACAACAAATAACATTTTGTTCTCTAGTATGACTGAATCAAACTGCATAAAGTCTATCAATTGAATTGATTTTTCTTTATTAAGCAATGCTGGCTACATTGTAAGACTGGTGGACCGAAGTGAAACCTTTTTACTGACTAACAATGGCCAATTAATATTTGTTGCCAGTATTACAGCCCTGTTAGGTACTTTTATTTCT
This sequence comes from Schistocerca gregaria, assembly GCF_023897955.1. Taxonomy (NCBI): domain Eukaryota; kingdom Metazoa; phylum Arthropoda; class Insecta; order Orthoptera; family Acrididae; genus Schistocerca; species Schistocerca gregaria. Next base: position 308,183,454 of record NC_064927.1, read on the forward strand.
TTTCATTCTAACTGTTAGAAGTACAGAAGTCAGATGTAAAAACTTTGTCTTTTTAAGGTGGACAGTATAATAAAGTGTAGCTGTGTAGTTTTTATTGATTTATGTCTTTTCAATAAGAAGAGAATCTCTAATGCATGTGACTGGCATTGTTCTCTGCTTTACAATTCAGGGACACTCCTTTTAGTCAGCTGTTGGTGAATCAGCCAAGAAATTTTGTAAAATTTCAGAAATATTGAGTCCAGATACATACCAGGAAGTTTATGTATAAGTGGCTGAAACAAGAATTTTGGGGAAATCAAACAGTGGAAAATCCAGGATGGAACGTTACAGTATATGAAAAGCAAAGAGGAGATACTAGTCGCAGATATGCACAACAAAAAGACTGTCACATATAAAGCTTTTGGCCATTGAGGTCTTCATCAACAATAGGTGACAAACACACACACACACACACACACACACACACACACACACACACACACACACACACATGACTGCAGTCTCAGACAGCTGAAACCACACTACGAGCAGCAGCACCAGTGCATGATGGGAGTGGCAACTGGATGGGGTGAGGAGGAGGCTGGGGTGGGAAAGGGAGGGATAGTATGGTGAGACTGGCAGACAGTGAAGTGCTGTAGGTTCGACAGAGTGCAGGGGAGTGATGAGGAGGGGGAGAGGGGAAGTAGTGGAAAAGGAGAAAAGTAAAAAAGACTGGGTGTGATGGTGGAATGACGGCTGTGTAGCACTGGAATGGGATCAGGGAAGGGGCTGGATGGGTGAGGACAATGACTAACAAAGGTTGAGGCCATGAGGGAAATAGGAATGTAGGATGTATTGCAGGGAAAACTCCCACTTCCGCATTTCGTAAAAGCTGGTGTTGGTGGGAAGGATCCATATGGCGCAGGCTGTGGATCACTCATTGAAGTGAAGGACATCGTGTTGGGCAGCATGTTCAGCAACAGGGTCATCCACTTGTTTCTTGCCCATAGGTTGTCTGTGGTCATTCATGTGGACAGACAGCTTGTTGGTTGTCATGCTCACACAGAATGCAGCACAGTGGTTGCAGCTTAGCTTGTAGATCACGACTTGTTTCCCAGGTGCGTCTACTTTTGATGGGATAGGTGATGTTAGTGACCAGACTGGAGTAAGTGGTGGTGGGAGGATGTATGGAACAAGTCTTGCATCTAGGTGTATTGCAGGGGTATGAGCCATGAGGTAAGGGGCTGTGAGTGGGCGTTGTGTAAGGATGGATGAGTATATTGTGGAGTACCACTGTTCACCACTTGTACAACAACCTCCATACCTCCCCCACATCCCCTCATAGCTGACAAATCTTGGTTCGCAGATCTAGTACAATTACCCCACGTGACAAAACTCCCTCCCGCCACCACAGAGAATCCAGAACCTAAACAGACTCATTACGCAGTTATGAACCTTTCCTACAGATGATGCCTTAGACCCACAGAAATATCAGTCCTTTCCAAAGGCCTCAACTTTTGCCCCACTCCCAAATTCAGTCATGCAGCCTACACAACATACTGGTCCATCCTTACACAATCCCTGCTTCCAACCCCTTACCTCATGGCTCATACCCCTGTAATAGACCTAGATGCAAGACTTGTCCCATACATCCTGCCATCACCACCCACTCAAGTCCTGTCACTAACACCACCTATCTCATCAAAGGCAGACCTACCTGGGAAACCAGTCATGTGATCTATAAGCTAAGCTGCAACCACTGTGCTGCATTCTATGTAGGCATGACAGCCAACAATCTGTCTGTCCAGATGAATGGCCACCGACAAACTGTGGCCAAAAAACAACCCCTCTGTTGCTGAACAAACTGCCAAACATGATACTCTTCATTTCAATGACTGCTTCACAGCCTGTACCATATGGATCCTTCCCACAAACACCAGCTTTTCTGAACTGCGAACGTGAGAGTTTTCCTTGAAATACATCCTACATTCCTGTAACCCTCCTGGCCTCAACCTTCGTTAGTCACTGCCCTCATCCATCCAACCCCTTCCCTGTTCCCATTCCAGCAATACACAGCTGTCATTCCACCATCACACTCAGTCTTTTTACTTCTCTCCTCTTCTGGAACTTCCCCCTTCCCCACCTCCCTTCTGCCCTGTGTAACCTGCAGCACTTCACTATCTGCCACCCCTACCATACTATATCTACTCCTTCCTGCCCCAGCCTCCTTAACCCCAGCCAGTCACCACTCCCATCATTCACTGGTGCTGCTGCTCATATTGTGGTTTCAGTTGCCTAAGACTGCAGTCATATGTGTGAGTTGCATTTGTGTGTGTGTGTGTGTGTGTGTGTGTGTGTGTGTTGTTGATGATGAAGGCCTTAATGGCTGAAAGGTTTATTTGTGACAGTCTTTTTGTTGTGCCTACCTGTGACTCAGCATCTCTGCTATATGGTGAATTTTGGGGAAAGAGAAATATTTGATCAGCGATCTGAATAGGATTCACTTGGAGAAAAACATGGTAAGCAACAGGGTAACTGATGTGAAAATCAAAACTCACCTCAACTACTTTTCCAACAATCCTTCAAAGTTCTATTCATCATTAGGCAAATATGGATACAGCTTTATACACTGCAGGAGTAGAAAACTGTACCATAATAGGTATTTGTTGTAACGCACCTACTGACAAGAGATGGGGGACAATGCTAGTGATGTGAGATTGACATGGGTCTGAGAATTTAACAAAGTCACTGCCGCACCCATGGCTACTTGTATTTTTAATATCTTGTCCATAACATTTACTTCAGTATAAAGTTTGGTTTGGGTTCTACCATCACTTGAGAAACACTGTTCACATACGCATTCATGTCTGATGTAGGAGGCTGAGAGTTGCACCAACCTCCCCCCCCCCCCCCCCCCTCCCTCCTCCCGCTCTTACCTTGCTTTCATTTTTTACAACTTTTTTTACAATGGTTGTACATCACCCAATCACCCAACACTTTGGACACACAGGCTGCTCATGTTGATCAAAACAATAAGGACATGATGGGAGTGAAGCACATGGCCACTATTGTGGCACTGACTGCTGTTTAGCACGGTGCTGCCTCAGCCATTGTCGAGATCACGATTGCATGGCCGCAGCAGCATCTTCCCAACAGCATCTTCCCCCTGTAAGCTAACTGACAGCAGCTAAGGAGGAGTAGCAATGGTGGCTACTTCACACTAAGCTTCTATCTGATTTCCTGCTTTCCTAGATACCTCATAAGACTGGGCAATGTTCAAACCTCTGTGAGAGAATGGATTTCCACATTGTCAAGTGCGTTCATGAACATCTCTATCTATTATAGACACAAATCAAAAAAAGTTTTGCACCACCTCAGTTCTGAGAGTTCCGGAACCTGTACAGAAAATTGGGTTAGAGATCAACATAAACATAATTTCCACCCTTTTTATTACGTACGAAAACCACACAGAGGTGGTGGTCCAGATTGCTGTACACACTGGTACCTCTAATATCCAGTAGTACATCCTCTTGCACTGATGCATGCCTGTATTTGTTGTGGCATACTATCCACAAGTTCATCAAGGCACCATTGGTCCAGATTGTCCCACTCCTCAACTGCGATTTGGCATAGGTCCAACAGAGTGGTTGGTTTGTCACGTCATCCGTAAGAAGCCCTTTTAAATCTATCCCAAGCATGTTTGATAGGATTCATGTCTGGAGAACATGCTGGCCACTGTAGTCGAGCGATGTAATTATCCTGAAGGAAATCATTCACAAGATGTGCCTGATGGAGGTACAAATTGGTTTGGTTGAAGGCATATGAAACAATCATCAGTGAAGAGAATATTATGCCAATCCTGAGTGGTCCATTTGGCATGTTGTTGGGCCCATCTATACCATTGCATGGTGTCATTCTTGCAAAGATGGACCTCACCCTGGACGTCAGGAGTGAAGTTGCGCATCATGCAGCCTATTGTGCACAATTTGAGTCATAACATGACGTTCTGTGGCTGCACAAAAAGCATGGTGGCGTTTCTGTCAGGGTTCCTCCAAGCCACAATCTGTAGGTAGCAGCCATCCACTGCAGTAGTAGCCTTTGAGCAGCCTGAGCGACGCATGTCTTCGACAGTTCCTGTCTCTCTGTATCTCCTCCATGTCCGATCAACATTGCTTTGGTTCACTCCGATGTGCCTGGACACTTCCCTTGTTGAGAGCCCTTCCTGGCACAAAGTAATAATGTGGACATGATCAACCCTCGGTATTGACTGTCCTGGCATGATTGAACTACAGACAACATGAGCCGTGTACCTCCTTCCTGGTTGAATGACTGGAACTGACCGGCTGTCGGACCCCCTACGTCTAATAGGTGTTGCTCATGCATGGTTGTTTACATCTTTGGGTGGGTTTAGTGACAGCTCTGAACAGTCAAAGGGACTGTGTCTGTGATACAATATCAACAGTCAACGTCTATCTTCAGGAGTTCTGGGAACTGGGGTGCAAGACCAAGCTCTGTACAACTTTTGTGGCTGCGTTTGACAATGGTATCACTCAAGATGAACAATAACAATGTGAGTGCTTTCACAGTGAAAAGCAGAGAGCAACTGACTCATTTCATCAAAAGAAAGACTGGCAGGTTTCTTAAGATGTGCTACCTGACAGTAAAAGGTGATAAACATTAGCAAGGAATCCATGATAGAAAGAAAGCCTAACACATGTTCGGGTAAGTGACACCAAAAGCTTGGAATTGCTGCCAAAAGAGTATTTTGTATGTGTCCCAATCTTCTGCAGAATCATCATACAGAGGAACAGGCTGTGTCAACAGTGGTGAATCTGACACATCAGCAAGGCTACCAAATTGATTAGTGCCATGGAGAAAGCCTTCTGCTGATTGGTGAGAGCTCATTGCTGTTCAACAAGAAATTGAAGAATTTCTTTCACTGACATATTTTCTATAGAGAGCCATGAAATGAAACAAATGCAGTAGAATACCACACTCATTGCCAAAAATATTGTAACATTGCACAGCACAATATCAGAATTTCCACCAACCAACTTTTATTTTGCTCACACATGAAGGAATATACTAAGGTGCTGAATGACTCTGCAATTGGTACAAACAAACATAACAAACAAGTGCCATAAGGCACAGTCTAATTTGAAGTTTACATTTGTCACATAAACATTAGAGTGGCCAAAGGCCCAGCATGCTTGCTTATATAAAACTGTTTTGCACATGGAACAGTACTATCTGTGCTGTCTGTGATGATGTGAGGTGGCCTCTTTAGGCAGCCATGGAAGTGTGCTCTGTTTAATTATGTGCACTCACTGTATAGGGTTACAAAAGCTGTCATGTGTTGCAAATGAATGTAACAGTTGTTGCCTTTTTTTTATAAGTGCCTTTAACATTGACATTGAAGTAACCATACACAACTGTGCGTTTTAAATGAAACTTCATTTTATTCATTAGCCCCTCAACAATGTCAGGAAACTCTATACAATTTCCTGATGATGGGTGATGCAAACACACAGTGACATCTTTGCACGCACACATAGTGCTCAAAGTCTTCTTCAGTACATTGGACATTTTAAGTTTTATGTCTTTTTATTTTTATGTCTCTGTTAACATAGACGCACATCCCACCACATTTGTGGTGCTGATTGCAGCAGAACATGGTATACTAACTACATCTCCAAATATCTTTCATAGCCAGTGCTCACATTTAAGCAATACTGAAACATACTTGAGGTGCCCGCTCAACAAGCATTCTAATTCATCAGATTTTCTCCCTAAACATTTTCATTTTGAAAATTGATTCTTAAAATTCAGAAAATTCAATAACTTATGTGCCACATACTATCATATTTCTTTGATGTTGCGACTTTATAAAGAATCCTTCCATTTTGTTTGAAGAGCACTTCTTTTCACTCATGGACATAGGTTTCAGATACTAGATTACCTCACATTCTTCTTTCATGTGGTGGATTTATTCTGCTTATGGACTGCTAGTGTTGGACCAAATCTGTTTGAATTTCCTTGAGTATGTGCATCTATCATGATGATTTGTTTGCAGTTACAACTGCTTGTGTACATTACTTCCTTAATATCTCTGTCTCTATGTTAAGCAGATCTCTTGTTAACAGATGGATAATGTACTTCTGCTACTTCTCCTGTGGAGGGAAGGTGTACAAACAAATCCACGGCATAGCCATATACACGTGTGTGGCACTTTCCTGTGTCAACCTGTTTATAGACCATGTAGAGGACACCTTCCTAGCCTCTGGAAATGTCAAACCCCTGGTTTGTTTTAGGTTCATTGATGATATCTTCATGATCTGGACTCAGGGCTAAGGCACCCTATCCTCGTTCCTTCGCAACCTCAGTACCTTCTCTGCCATCCATTTCACCTGGTCCTCCTCAACCCAGCATGAAACCTTCCTGATGTCCTCATTCACACCTCTATCCACATTAAATCAACCAACCACAAACAGTACCTGCATTTCAACAGCTGTCATCCCTTCCACACCAAAAAATACCTCCCTTACAGCCTAGCCACCCAGGGATGGCATATCTGTAGTGACAAGAACTCCCTTGCCCAGTATGCTAAGAGTCTCACTAAGGCCTTCACAGATCTAGGCACTATCTTCCAGATCTAGTCTGCAATCAAATCTCGCATTCTCTTTCCCCATATACAACCAATCCTCCTATCACCCCAAAGAACAACCTAGGGAATGAAACAACTGAACCACATCCTTCATCAGGGCTTTGATTACTATAATCACACCTTGAAATGAGTGACATCCTACCCAAGATCCTTCCCAATTTTCCGAAAGTGGTATTCTATTGCACACCTAACATCCACAACTTCCTAGTCCAGACCTTTGCCACCACTGATCCCAACCCCTTTCCACAAGGATCATATCCCTGTGAAAGGCCCAGGCGCAAAACCTGCCCAGTCCACTCACACAGCACTTTCTGTTCCAGTCCTGTCGCAAGCAACAGTTGCAGGGCCACCTGTGGAAGCAGCCATATCATATACAATACCAGCTCTGCTGCAATCATTGTACAGTTTTTTTATATTGGTATGACTATCAACCAACTGTCCACCATGATGAACATCCCCTGCCAAACTGTGGCTAAGAGCAACTTAGACAACACTGTGGCACAACATGCAGTTGAACATAACGTGCTTGGTTTCAGTGACTGCTTCACTATCTGAACCAACTACGTCCTCCTCTCCACCACCAGTTTTCTGAACTGCATAGATGAAATTATCCTTACAACACTTTCTCCACTCCCCCTCTATCCATCACCTGCTCCTTATTCTAGTCCTCTTATTGTCTTTGTGTGGCTCCCCCTACCAATGCACCACTAAAAAATTGGTAATTAATTTATTTTCCAAATGTTGATTTGCTCCATTACAGTGTTAAGACTAACAGAACTTGCAAATTTTGAAGTGCCATAAACTGGAAACAGGGAGGGAGAAATTGCTAGTATTTAGTGTGGGTACTTAAATCCATAGGGAAACAAATAAGCCGAGTTTGATCCAAATCTGAGATAATGTGTGACAAAATGCTTTTCATTCTGTTTCAGCTGACACTTGGGATGACCCATGTGAAATTTGTTCTTATTTGAGTTACTCTCCCCCTCCCTTCCCCCCGTTGGTACAGAAAAAACAACCTTTCATACACATGAAGAATAGTGTGAATACATGATGGCTCTGGATGTGTCTAAAGTTACTGGAACTTAACAGGTTGGGTTCGCAACATGGCTTACTTGTGGAACATGCACATGCAGGTAATGACTATCGTTTGGACTTTGAGAAAGGCCAAATTATTCATAATACTGATAGACCACACAGATGGCATGGTGAAAGGTCACAGAAAGCAGTAATTCTCAATAGCCATACCTCTCCAACTCCAGCAGTTATGTTGTGTGGGGAACTTTGAATAGAACAACAAGGCTGATTTCGTAATTTTTGAAGGGAGGTAGAATGCTTGTCCGTGTGTGGCAAGAATAACCAAGGTACCAAACTGCATTTTACAGCATGATACCACAAGACCTCACACAGCAGTTCACACTATAGACCCCATCAGAAATGTATTACTCTTTACTTGACCTGCCTGTTCCCGTGATTTTTCACCCATAGAGCCTGTCTGAAATGTGATGAGAAAATATAAACATACATATCATCCTTAAGCCAATAAACTTGCTGAACTGATATGGTATGTGTTTCAGCCATGGTGAGAAATTCCTCAAGATGACATTCACAAGGTGTTGCTTCCATATGACAATGAATTCAAGAGTGTATTCATGCCTGTGGGGATCACATCTCATACTGTTGTTGAAGACAGACAACAGTTTCAAATGGAATGAAAGTTTAATCTTTAATACCTTTTATGTGATGAATATCTCCACAAAGTTTGATAAATATTCACCTGGTGCTTCATGGTGTAACACTCTCTGTTTTCATTGAAGTATAATGCTTCAGAAATATATGAGGGTCATCCACGAAGTAAGTTCTGTTTCTGGTTCTATTCACGGCAGCACTATGATCGCAGTTCCATGCATGTGCAGCAATTACACAGACTCAAAGAGAAGACATGTATGCCATTTTCAGATCGCTGCTCCTGACATGTGCTTCTTCATAATGTCTGCTGAAATTGAAAATGACGCCAAGTGTGAAATCAGATCTGTGATTTGTTTTCTAAATGAAAAGAAAGTTAAACCAAAGGAAATTCATTGGCAAATCTGTGAGGTTTACAGATAAAATGCTATGAGTGATTCAATGGTTAGAAGACGGGTCAGACTGTTCAATAAAGGATGTGATCAAGTGCATGATGAAGAATGAAGTGGATGCGCATCTGTGGTTACTGATGAACTGGTTCACACAATTGAAGAGAAGATTAAGCACAACCGTAAGTTTACACTTAGTGGCCTTGCTATGGAAGTTCCACAAATCTCACGATCACTAATTCTTGAAATTGCTATTGAAAAAATGAAATTTCAGAAACTTTGCTCACATTGGGTACCCAAAATTCTTTCTGAACAACACAAAAAACAACTGATGGGCAGTGCACTTCAGTTTTTGACATGCTACAATGAAGAAGGTGATGGTTTTCTTTCTCAGATAGTCACACCCCTGCAATCAATGGAATGGAGGCACACTTCATCCATAATGAAGGCTAAGCCTAAGCAAATCTTGACACCTCGAAAAGTCATATGCACCATTTTTGGGAACTGAAAAGGTATTTTGCTGATTGATTTCTTACCACGAGGCCAAACAGTTAATGCACACGGTTACTGTGAGACCATTAAGAAATTGCACCATGCAATAAAGAACAAGTGCCGAGGATTACTGTCAAAAGGTGTAGTTTTTTCCCACGATAATTCCTGATCGAACGTTGTGAATGTGACCAAACAACTCTTACAGAAATTTCATTGGGATGCATTTGATCATCCTCAGTAAAGCCCGGACCTTGCTCCTAGTGACTTTTATCTCTCCTTACTCCTAAATTCTGTCCTTGATGGTCAACACTTCAACAATGATGATGAGTTGAAAGAACATGTTACCACATGGTCTAATACACAGGTGGAAACCTTCTATGAAGGAGGCATACAAGAGCTTGTGCCATGCTATGACAAGTGCTTACAAAATTTTGGAAGCTATGAAGAAAAGTAGTTTAACATTTGTATATTTTGGTACAATAATTATTTCTTCTGTATCTGTACACATTTGTTTTATATAACCAAATGGAACTTACTTTGTGGACTACCCTTGTATTCAAATTTTTCTGAATAAACTTTGATAATTATGTTAGGTTTATAGTAAATTAACAAAGATGATTTGATATGAGCAGCTGCAATCACCCTTTACTCCTTAAAACTTTTGATTCTAAATTTGCTTTCTAGTTTTTCTGTAAATTTTTTACACAGTGTAATTTTTCTGCAGCAAAAATTGTTCATAGAGGGCTATTGACATTCTTTAAATTTATTTATTTTTGAAGACTAAAACTCATTTATTTGATTGGTTTTCTTGCTAGGGATTCCAACTGGAACTTGAATGACTACGTACAGCAACTCAGACATGAACTGCGGACATGGCGCCTGGTATATTGGCAACTGTGGGGTGACTGTCATTTCCTTCGGTGTACTGCATGCACTAGACATTTCTCCATACATCAGGCTCGATGGTGCTGCCATCATCCTGATCAACCTCAGTTCTTCTCTATGGAACAACAACGTACCACAACATTTCCAATAGGCCGATATCCATGCTGTGGAGAAAGAGCATATCGCTTTGAAGTGATCTCCAGTGAGTCGGTAAGACCCATCAGAGGAACTTCTTGTTCTCTTTGTAATTACAGTAAATATTTTTCCTCATAAACATCCCATCTTCAGATAGCTTATCTCTTTGAGTACATCATTGTTAATATATCAGATATTGTTGCCATTGTATCCATTAGATTTGAATATGACATGAAAAACTAATAGATTAAAGAAATTCAGATGAGCAACATGACTCAGGTGTGTTTAATACCAAATTTTGCTTTATGTAAGTCATAATATGTTGCGATCAACTTTTAATGCTTGTCAGGGAGACAAGAAATTGAAATGAAATGAATATTAAAAAGAGTTTTATTACATGTTCAACATCACTGTTTTGTCAATAATTATACGTGGAAATAAATGTTCATTGGAAAATTATAAACTATGAAAAGTTCATTAATATGAAGGTAGTGACATGAAAATATTGTGCTTAGGTGACAGAACAGAGATGTGTAGTTTTTAGTTCTTTTTTTATTTTGTTTTGTTTTAAGAAATTTTGCTTTGCTTCAGATGTCTTATTGTTGCTTGTAGGGCTGCCAGTTTAGGGATCATGAACCTGATCTGCAGACAGAACGAGACATAGCTGTTCACAAAATATTCACTCAGCATATTAAACTAACTGCAGTGGAGCCTCCTCAGTTAATGTTAGCAGAGAGGTTAACACGATTTGTCAATACACGAGGTAATTGTATTTATACACACTCTGTTAAATTCTTTAAAATTTGAAGCTAAAAATTGCAATAACCAAGATTTGTGATTGTAGTGTTATTAATTATGATGTAAATAAAATAGAAAGAAACTTCCACATGGGAAAAATATATTAAAAACAAAGATTCCAAGACTTACCAAGCGGGAAAGCGCCAGTAGATAGGCACAATAAATAAAACACACACACAGAATTTCTAGCTTTCGCAACCGACGGTTGCTTCTTCAGGAAAGAGGGAAGGAGAAGGAAAGACGAAAGGATGTGGGTTTAAAGGGAGAGGGTAAGGAGTCATTCCAATCCCAGGAGCAGAAAGACTTACCTTAGTGGGAAAAAAGGACTGGTGTACACTCACACACACACACACACACACACACACACACACACATATCCATCCGCACATACACAGACACAAGCAATTATTAGAGTTAGAGTTTCCTTCTAGGCAATTCACTATATTTCAAGTTCATGAATGGAATATTTGTGTACATTTCTGCAGTGTTATGTGACACTGCACGTATCTTCACAATTATGTACTCCAAATAAAAATAACTTAGAAGTACCAGAAGTAGAAACCAGTGACACTAACACAATTTTGACCTGCAGATGTGATTGCTGGCAGACTTCCCCTCAGAGCTGTCATATGGCATAATTTTCTTGTCACTGCAGCTTTAGACAAAATTATATTTACTGTAGAGAAGCATGCAGTAAGAAAATAGTATAAAGCCGATAACCAAACATCTTGCAGAAGCCTTTTCAGGCATCTTGTGATTCTTACACAAACATGGCAGTACATTTATTCTCTTACAGTATTTGTGGTTAATATAGAGGCTATTCATAAATTAACCTCTGGTTGGCTATCAAAAATAAATAAATACTTGTGTCATCGTGATGCTTTTATTGTTGGAAAAGGCCACATTGCGTCTTTCAGCTATTCAGAAATTAACCTCTGGTTGGCTATTAAAAATAAATAAATGCTTGTAGCATCATGATGCTTTTGTTGTTGGAAAAGGAGACTTTGAAGGCCACATTGCATCTTTCAGCTATTCATAAATTAACCTCTGGTTGGCTCTTAAAATAAATAAATGCTTGTAGCATCATGATGCTTTTGTTGTTGGAAAAGGAGACTTTGAAGGCCACATTGCGTCTTTCAGCTATTCATAAATTAACCTCTGGTTGGCTATTAAAAATAAATAAATACTTGTAACATCATGATATTTTTGTTGTTGGAAAAGGAGACTTTGAAGGCCACATTGCGTCTTTTAGCTCTCTGTTGTGTTTGTCAGTGTGGAAGCTAGCAAACAACTGAAATTGATTGTGCTATTTTGTCCCTGTCAGGTGCAAGGTATGATCTGTCATTCACTTCCCTCAAGCAAAAGTAGTCAATGCACTGAGTGTCATCATTGATTGTGTAATGTGTATAGAGATGAAATTATGAGGGATGGTGTTATGAGTGAAAGATGCAGAAAATTTAAGGCTGGTTGCACATACGTCCATATTGAAAGTGGTTATGAAGATATTCAGATATGAACTCTCAATGTCATATTTCAAGGAAAACCCTCTTTAACATTGTCACAGGGAGGTTAAGCTACCATACCTTTTGTGCAAAGTGGGTACCAAAATATGTAACCAATGTTCACAAAGCTGAAAGCATGGGTTCAGTCTTGATATTCCTTCAGCAGTACCATGAAGAGGATTAGGAATTTCTAAACAGCATCATGGTTGGGGATGACATATGGGTGTAGTATATGAATCTGAAACTAAGAAACTGTCCAAACAATGAATGCACACTCATTCTCCCAATAAAACCAAAAAATTCAAGCAGATACTGTTAAACAATGGAGGTTACATTTTTTGGGAGCGCAATGAATTTTAACAATAGATTTAATGAGAGTAATATTTGATAATACCACGAAATCACAGGTTTATTATAGGATTCTTATAAAACTCTGAAGGTCAACCTGAAATGAACAACTTTGGATGATTACCAAAGGAACCATTCTCCTTTATGACAGTGTGTTACTACATGCTGCAAATTGAATGCAGAGACAACAAGGACTTTTTTTGTTGGAAGATTTTTCAACAATTTCTCTACAACTTTCCTACATGCCAGACTTTGCACCAAGCGACTTTCATCTCTTCCCCAAGTTAAAGGCCTGGCTGGCTAATAGCATTTCATGGCCTGTGATGAGCTCAGAGATGCTGTCAACAACTGGTTCATGCACAAGGTGGCACCATTCTTTGATGAACTGATAAAGAAGCTAGTGTCACAGTAAGACAAACGCTTGAATTTACATGGTGAATAACTGGAGAGGTAATGTCAACATGTAAGTATAGATTCTGTATAAAAACATTTGTGTATTTTCTAATTTTTAACAGCCAGTCAGAGGTTAATTTATGAATAGCCCTTGTAGCAAGAATGAACTGAAGATGAACTGTATTATTCTCAACAACAGTACGGCAAGGGTTCAGGATGGAGTGTTATGTAATGGTGCAAAAGTCTTTAATGGGCTGCTGGTAGATTGCAGGTAGGAAATCCGAAATATCCTAATCTTCAAAGCTAAAATAAAAGAGTATCTTATTAATTACTTCTTCCATAATTTATCAGGATATTTTGACTTGCCGATGTAAATAGCAATTAACACTAATAACCACGACAACAAGTGTTAACTTTACCAGTATATGGATAGCTTTTAGTGTTCTGTGTAAAGTTGTATAATTGTTTAATCTGGAACATGAAATAACAACAGTAACGGTGTTTCTTTTTACATGAAGTGCAGTGGTAATTTCCACAGTAGCTTCTTTTACACTTGTTATCCCACCTTTTGGGTTGCAGGCACATGACATGGTAAGGAAAATAGATCAGGGATCAATGGAGAATAATTTACCAACAATATGGGTCACAACTGGCAAACTCCACTTTCATAAGTAATTTTGGCAAAGGGGAGGTTGTAAGAGTCCAGCATCTCAGAAACAATTAAATTGGTTGGTTACCTACCTGCTACTGTTGTGAGAATCTGTGGGAAGTGGTAGAATGGTGAAAGCATATATGCACAACAGGCTGTGGTACATCTACACCTTATAATGGAATGGGGTAGTCAGAGGCTTGCTAGCACTGTAAAGCAAGATAGACAGTGATCTGTGTGGCAGATCTGATGACAGAGTATGATGCTGGTGAAGGCACAAGTGTTTCAGAGCACACTGTTCAGTGAACATTGTTGAACTTGGGGCTCTGTAGCAGATGGTCTGGTGTGTTCCTAGGTTGACCCGATGACATTATCAATTACAACTGCAGTGAGCATGGTATAATCAAGATTGTACCATGGGTCAATGGAATCATGTTCTGTGATCAGATGAATCACATTTCATGTTGAAAGAGGTCACTGCTTATTTCCAAATACACCATGATCCAGGCTCAGGTTGCTCGAAAGACACACCATGCTATGGACCCATGCCAGTGGAGGCAGTGTTATCCTACAGGGGACATTCACCTTGGCTTTCACGGGATTTGTGGTAGTAATCAAAGGCACCATGACAGCTGTGGAGTATGTGAACATTATTGTGGACCACCTGTGTCTCTTGATCCTTCCCCAAAGCCAATATTTGTAACAGAAAGGTAACTATCCATGTCACAAGATCAGAATCAGTGGTTTGACAAGCATGATAGTGAACTCATGGTGGTGTACTGGTAATCAGATTTGCCTCATTTAAATTCAGTTGAATGCTTCTGGATCTCTACTGGACACCACTCCCATGCTCAGAAACCATTGTCCCATAATTTACAGTTCTGCATTTCATCTTTTACCCCATATCTCTGGAAACATATCAAGGCCTGGTCAAATCCTTGCCACACAGGATTGGTGCTGTAGTACGTTCTAAAATGTTATCACACAGCTGATTATAATATTGTGGCACATCAGTGTATATATTAAGTTAAGGCCTACACTAGCCCACGTTATTCTAGACTCTGGCGAGCTTTCCCCTTAGCCCAGCACTTACTCCTTCTGGTGCTGTGGGTGTTTTTCTGTTTCTGGATCTATTTCACTGCAGTTCCCACATGCACTTTTCCTGTCGTTAGTAACTGGAAAGAATTTCAATCTTCCAGTCAGCATACTGCACTAATCTTTGCAATGAATATTGTTGTGGACAATTTCCATGTCTTTCCTAACAAGTCTTGTTGCTGAAGATCCTTGACATTAGTCTCTAATCACCCAGCCTGACTTTGTGACCACAGAAGATTACCTTTCTCTTTGTCATTGCTATTGTAATTCGATCTAGATGCTGGTAGAGTTTCTTGTCATGTTTGATTCTGTGAAGAGCAATTTTTGTATAGAACACATGATTTTTCTCAGAATTTTTCTGCCCTTCAGTCATAGTTACCTGAGATGCCCACTCCCTGGCCATGTTCAGGAATTCTGACGTATAAAATATTGAAAAACTACTATAATTTAGTGTCAAAGTTTTAGATTGAGAGAATGGGGTTTAGACCTGTAAATGTCCTTATAGAGGTGGTTGCCTTTCTCCAGTTTGATGCCTCTATTGTTCATTGGCCCTCATTGATTTTTAAGGTTATCAGTTCTCTGGGATATTTGGAGTTAGTCTTTTGAATTAACATGTTATCCAATGGGATCATGACAGGTCCATCTCTGAAGTTTAAGCTACATCTATTCTCTGTTCTGTATAGTGATCATTAAACCAACTTTAGCTGCAATGTGGTTGAGGGAGGAGAATTGTTAAATAGATTCTTCTTCTTCTACGCTGGATTCTGAAAATGTTAGGTCATCAGCAAAGGCTAACCAATTGACTGCTAATTTGTTCTTGTTGTAACCGATTCTTAATCCAGAGTCATCTGTAAGTATCTCTGTCCATTCTCCAACAGGCAAGTGAAGAGAATTTGGGATAGGCATCTCCTTGCATAACACCAGTTCTAATCTTAAAGTTTCATGACAGTTATCCTTTGAATTTCAGTTTGGGAGCTGTATGGATAAGTGTTGCTTCCACATTGTTCAAGGTCCTCTTGTCCAGGCTCAGATCCAATATTGTCACCATACGGAAGTCTCTGTCTGACGTGCTGTTGACCTTTTAGATGTTGACAAAGATTGCTACATAAAGTGTTCTTGTATGTGAGAATAGTTTTTAGGCTCAGTATTTGTTCTGCATATGTTCATGAGTTCTCAGACATGGCTTGATACTCTCCTATGCAGGAGTTTTGTTAGCATTCCATTCGTATGAGTAATGCCTTGGAGAAGATCTTGTGGGTCACTAATAGAAGCGATATTCTTCTGTAGTTGTTAAGGTATAACCTGCCCACCTCTGACAAAATGGATGGATGACAGTAAACGTACAGTTACTTTGAGCTCTTTCTGTCTGCAGTATCTCAGCTAAACTGTCATGTATACTTGGGACTAACTCCTTACCTATGTGTTTCTACAGTTTCATTATGGTACCATTTACCTCTACTGCTCTCTTGGATTTGAGTTCATAAATAATTATCTGGATTTCCTCTTTTGTTAGTGGGATACTATCTGGCATAGTAGCAGCCTTGGGTTCAAAGTGCTGTTTCTCCACAGATTCCTCTTGAGTTGAGGAATTTGTTAAAATATTCAACTAGTGTTGTCATGCAATCCTGATTATCAAGCTTCAGTTTCCCATTTGGTCTCAGAAGGTGGAGTGTCTAGGCTGAACAAGGAGTTACCTGTGTTTTGATAGTACTGTAAATGTATTTAGTGTTGTTTCTCTGTAAGTCCCTCTCCATTTGGTCGATGCTGTACTTGTTGGCCTGTCTCTTTGCTATACGTTTTTTGGGTGTCTAGGGAGCCTGTGTAATTATCTGTGCTCTTATTACAGTTCAATGTTACTCTTACTTGGGTTCTCTCTTCAATAATCTTGTCACACACTGTTGTCCATCATGGCTGATGTTTCTTCTAGGTCTCTGGGATAACAGCAGTTGTTGCATCTACCATAGTCTTCTGTAGTTGAAGCCGATAATATTAATCATTGTTGTTAGCTAGGGCCTTGAATGTCAGAACTCTCAATTTATTGATATTGCCATTTTTGTGCTTTGTGAGCGGTTTTAAATTTCATTTGATCAATGACAGATAGTGGTCTGAATTAATGTTGGCACTTCTCATTGCCTTCACATTGAGTATGTGGTGTCGATATTAACATCGAACAACAAACTAGGACTCTCTCTTTGCTCATGAGTTCTTCGGACAAAAAGTTTGAGATGATTCAGTCTGTTTATGTGACTTGTTTTACATACACATGTAGATGCTTGTGCTTAAATATACATCTGTATCAAAGTAGAAAGTGGAAGTGTTTGATTTCTGGATAGTAGCCCGTCACATTCTCACAGTGGTGTACCTGATGTGAATTGTCCGTATTTGCTTTGCTGTGTCGCATGTGCAGTATCCACAAAATCCACACCACCTTGTACCCTCCCCCCTCCAGAGCAATGGTTTGGTGGAACGGTGGCACTGCACTTTAAATACCGCCCTCAGATGCCATAACTGCTTTCTTTGGTTGGAAGTTCTACCTCGGGTGCTTTTAGGGTTGAGATCAATGCATGAACCAGACATCTTGGGCACCATTTCAGAGGTGGGTTATGGGGACAACCTGTCCTGCCAAGTGAACTAGTGCAATCCACAGCTCAGGAGAGTTCCCTCCTCCCAGACTTCATTAGCCACTTGCATAAGCATTTCAACCACATATGCCTCTATCCACCAGTTAGCCATACCCCACTGGTCTCTTACATGCCATTTCTCTTTCAGACTGTTCCCACGATATGTTACGGGATGACACCATATGCAAGCTTTACAACCCCCCCCCCCCCTACCTGGGCCCCCTCAAGGTTCTGCAACATGGAGATTGAACATTCTACCTTCTTGACAAGAACACCCCACAGACAGTTTCACTGCATTGAGTCAAAACTGTGTTTGTGGACTCCGAATCTCTGGCATCAGGCTCTCCCAACATGGTTGATGACCTAGGCTTCCTCCAAGTGTTGGACTTCTTGAATGATATGGCACAAGTCACTCAGGCCCATGGTCCCTCAGCAGGTCAAGCTGGTTTTCCAGACAGTTCAAGTGAGTCTCTGTTCATGAGTTTTCTGACCCACACCACCAACGCTGAAGTCAATCCTCCTACAAGCACATTTCATGCCACAGTTGCACCACACTGTGTGGAAGATGTCTTGCTGGTAGTAGACAATTGCCACATTTTCGTCCTTCTGATGAACTCAAACCCTCCGTTATCAGACAAGTGCCTGGAAATCGAGGTACTACAGTGTTTCACCCTCCTAAGCGCCTTCATCTCTCCACTTGGCGAGATTCAAATTGTCTCTCCACAATTCAGTTCTTCTCTACACTTCTGCCCACTGGTTTTCTCTTGAGCCAGCCATCGCCTCGTCTGACCATGCCATCTGCAGGGCTTCATGATGAACTACCACTTTGTGTTCCACCAATTGTTGAAATAAGCTGAAGTTAAGCCACTGTATAAAAAGGGAGATAAAGAAATAGCATCAAATTTCTGTACAATTTCGCTTTTGTCAGCATTCTCAAAAATTTTATAAGAAGTAATGTACAATCGGCTTTATAACTGTTTTATTTCAAATAACATAATATCAAAGTTGCAATTTGGATTTCAAAGGGGTCTGATATTGAGAAGTCTGTCTACACTTACAGTGCAAATGTGCCTAATTCATTACACAAAAAATTGCAGGCAACTGGTATATTTTGTGATCTGTCAAAGACATTTGATTGTGTAAATCACAATATCCTTTTAAGTAAATTAAAATATTATGGTGTAACAAAAAATGTTGCAAAATGGTTCAAATGGTTCAAATCTTATATGTCTGGCAGGAAATAAAGGGTGTTATTAGGAAAGAGACATGTATTAAGCTATCAGGCATCATCCAACTGGGTACTAATTACATGTGGGATTCCACAAGATTCCATTTTAGGGCCCTTACTTTTTCTTGTGTATATCAATGACCTTTCATCAGTAACATTACCAGATGCCAAGTTCATTTTGTTTGCCGATGATACAAACATTGCAATAAGTAGCAAATCAAGTGCAGTATTAGAGAGATTGGCTAATAAAATATTTGTGGACATTAATCACTGGTTCCTAGCCGATTTTTTGTCACTAAACTTTGAAAAAACACACTACATGCAGTTCAGAACTTGTAAGGGGTGTCCCACGAGTATACGCCTAACATACGATGATAAGCAGATAGAAGAAGTGGACAGTGTTAAATTCTTGGAATTGCAGCTTGATAATAAATTCAATTGGGAGTAGCACACCACAGAACTGCTGAAGCATCTTAACAAATCTCTGTTTGCTATGAGAATTGTGTCAGACATAGGACATATAAAAAAGAAAAAGCTGGCATACTATTCTTACTTTCATTCCATAATGTCAAATGGGATTATGTTTTGAGGTAATTCATCAATCTAAGCTAAAGTTTTCCAGTCACAAAAGTGCAGCAAGAGTTATATGTGGTGTGAACTCAAGAACATCCTGCAGAAGCCTGTTAAGGGAACTAGGGATAATAACTACTGCTTTCCATTATATTTATTCCTTAATGAAATTTGTCATTAAAAATACATCACTTTTTCAAATGAACAGCTAAATTCATGGAATCAATACTAGAAATAAGAATAATCTTCACAAGGATTTAAAGTTATTTATTCTTGTTCAAAAAGCTGTGCATTATTCACAAACATACATTTTCAATAACTTGCCAGCAGCCATAAAAATCTTAACAACCAATGAAGTTCAGTTTAAGAGAAGCCTAAAGGATTTATTGGTGGCCAACTCCACTTCAGTACAATTTCAGTGCAGTAATGTGTTCATTGAAAATTGTGTGTGTGTGTGTGTGTGTGTGTGTGTGTGTGTGTGTAAGTACAATCTAACTTTGCACCATTTCAGTGCAGTAATGTGTTAACTGTAAATAAGTATTATAGTAATTCTATTACATGTTTATTACCTTATAAATAAAAAAAAACCTTTTTCTTATTTTAAATGCAGTGCATTAGTGTTTGTAAATTGATTCTTTCATAGTGTTCATTAAAAAAAATTACGATCATTCCACTTGGGACTTGTGGAATGGACCATTAGCTTATTTCAAACAATGGAAAATCCAGAATGGAATGTAACAATACAAGAGAAGAAAGTTGCTACTCACCATATAGCGGAGATGCTGAGCCATGACAGGCACAATAAAAAGATTCACACAATCATAGCTTTTGGCCATTAAGGCCTTTGTCAACAATACACACACACACACACACACACACACACACACACACACACACACACACACACACACACACAAAAGCACAACTTGCACACAGATGCAGGCAAAGTCATCGCTGCCACTGGTTCACGTTCCCTTCTCAATAAGCTGCAAACTATCCTCAAATTCCCACATGCAGAGACATTCAGAGACCTGTGACACTTCCTCAGATTGTTAAACTTCTTCTACCACAGTCCGAGGAATGCCACTGCTATGCAGGAGCCACTCATTACCACCCTTCGTGGCGCAAAAACAAAGTCCAACAACCAGTGCTGTGGATGTCATAAATCCAAGATAGCTTCTCTGCTGCCATGTGGATCTTGTTGGACACCCCCAGCTCTCCCATCCCCACACCACCACCCCACTTGCCGTTGTGGTCAGTGCCTGCTAAACAGCCATCAGTGCTGTCCTGCAGCAACATATGATGACACATGGCAGCTGCTGACTTTCCTTCTCTGCTGTTCATCGATGCTGTAATGCACATGACAGAGAACTCCTCATGATCTATTAGGCAATCAAATACTTTTGGCCATTGATAGATGCCCGTCACTTCACAATCTTCACTGACCGAAATTCTATCACGTTTGCCCTCGCAAAAGTGTATGACCTGCTCTCCCCATGTCAATTCTGGCTACTGTCGTTCATCTCTGAATTATGACTGACATTTGTCATGTCAGAAGAACTGACAATGTTGTCACCAACTGCCTCAGCCAGACCTGTGCAGTCATCTCTTCCCTGGACCATGACGCACTTAGGCCTTCCCAGGAGCACAACCTGAAACTCTCCTGCCTGCGCCTGGACACTGCTTCTGGGCCCTGCTTTCAACATATGTCAGCTGCTGCCTGACACAGCAGTATCTGGTGTTACTTATCCACCAATTCACCATGCCCATTCCTGCCCATTCTCTTCTGTAAGGCCACATTTGACAGGTTAGACAGTTTGGCACACCCCAGTGTGCATGCATCTACTACCCTGGTAATGCAGTGTCTGTTTTGTTCAGGTATTCAGTGGGACTCCTGGACCTGGGCCAACACCTGCCTAGCCTGTCACTGTCCCAAAGTTGGCCGCCACATACATAGTCCCACATACCATGTCCGTCAACACCCTACAGTTGCATGCCACTGCCAACGCTAGCATTTCTGCCGATACCAGCCCTCCTGACAGTGCCAGCATCACTGCTGCTGACACTGCTACTGCCAACATCAAGCCAAGAACTTTCACCACTGAAGTCCCCAAGATACCAACCTACCAGACCACAGCCGGGGACACTGTGGAAAACCATGTTTCCTATGCTAGCACCCCTCCAACCCACTGGCCTTTGACAACACAAATGCCAGGAACCCTGACACCCAGGACACTCATGCACCTGCCCCACCATCTACCCCACAGTCTATGCCCATGCAATGATTCCACCTCGAGCACAGCCAGCAGCCAATTACACCCATGATGCCACATAGCCATCCCCACCCCTCCCACAGCACTGTTATTTCACATGCTTGCAATGCCACCCCCAGGCCTGTCATCACTCATATTTACGTGAGAGACACTAGCGCTGCATGCTCACAATATTAAGGGCATCCCCCACTCTATACACTGCTAGCTTGCTCATCACATGCATATGCCATCTGTACAGTGGCCCAGCACTACTGACAGCTAGTCACCCTGTTCACCTCACACATGGTGCTCTGATGTCCAACACTTGCCTCCATCACATGACCAGCACCCACAGCATCAATACCACTGCTGACAGCCTCACTGCTGGAAGATGTCACTTCACTGGTACCAGCCTTCATTGTTGCCACCTCGTTTATCACTGTGTGACAGACCTCAGCCACAAATCGACCCTAATATTCCCACCCATTCCTAGATTGCTACGACCGTCTGCTAGAGCAGCAAGTTTTTTTCATATGCTGACTTTCACCATAAGCTATCTATTCAGCTACATGACTGGATACCTAGACACTATGGTTGCTGGTATATCAGGATCTGGCAAGGCTTCTGCCAGCTTAGCTTCACCCAGTGCAGCTACAACTGCATCTCAAAGGCATACCACGTAGCAACATGCTTGGGATTGAGACACTCGTCTTTGAGTTGAAAAGGTCTTACAGCACCACGCTGACTCCACATCTGCTACAGCACCCAATGAGTAACTGAAAGTTCACACTGCAAACATTCCCACTGGTGTGCGTATTGTGCCCACATGGGTACTGTATGAGTCTGCCAGTCTTCGCCATTAACACGCACGTGATGACTGTGTGAACTTTGTTCTTGATCTTGCTGCCAATAATTCACATTCGAAGGAGTTCAGGTTGCACTGGTGGATACCCAGGGTCGAGGTGGTGACTATGTACAGTGGTTTCCACTCTCACCATGCTCTCCTTTGCTTAGTGCCACAGACTCCTTTGTTTAGCATCATAGATTTTACCAAGTGACCTTTTCCAAGAAAAATCAATCTGTGAAACCTAATTTGTGTTGCTTTCATGTAGCAATTATGTTTTAAACAAAAATGTCTTTTTTTAACCACTTGAAGAAATGATCTTTATACAGCACCTATCAAGATGCAACCCCCTACATTGTATTCAGTTTTAGTAAATTAGATAGGGAAACAATCCCCACAGCATTATTTTTGCTGGAAAATGTCCCCAGGTTCTGGCTTGAAGCCTTAGTGCATTTTCTGCTTTCCTTGGTTTTCCCTTACAAGTATAGAAAAGGAGAGTTACATTCTTCAAGAGGCACTCCACTGTATTGAGTTGGAAGTTTGTTGATATCATCCTCTTGGATGTGTGGTAACTTACACTTGCATTTCACATTGCTAGGTCCAGAAATATATTGTCTTGTAGCCCCTGCCATGTCTTCTCATAAATGGATCATTTATGCCAACTCTACCCATTTCTTTGTGTAACCAATAAAGCAATTAGGTCTTACATTTGCTTTTCCATATATATGTACCTCCACATACTCTAGTCAATCATAAAACATTACTAAGTGGTGAAATTTTTCCCATATCCCATTTCACTCCAAGAATACTGTTCAGCGATGCAAATATTATTTCCACCTTCCTCATATTATTTCCACTAAACATGGGTGGCACAGTTTTAATTCTTAGGCCTAGAGTCCCGGCAGCATGAGTGTTCCTGTTTGGCAGTTCCCTGAACAAGTTGGGAGAACTATACCAGTTGATCATGTATATAGTTCTCCACTCTCCAAATAGAGTCTCACACAATTTGAGTACAATCTTTTCGCTTGCTGGAAATTTGACAGTTGCATAACCACTGTCTCCTTCTTTTCCAGTATATATCTGCAAATTATAACTACTCATTCTCTTCAGAGTACAGTTTATGTATCTTTATACCAAATCTGGTTCCCTGTGATGGATTATGCACTGATCAGTAACAACATTAAGACCACTGACCTATTGATACAACCCATCCAAGCCATAGCAGCGTCACCTGGTGAGGAATGACTTCTAGTCAGATAAATGCACGGTGGTGAGTGTGTTCAACACATGGGGAAACCAAGGTGAAACGATAACCAGACGTTGTGAGGTTGGGTGATCACCCTTCATTACAGATGTTGAAGGTCATAGGCTCAGCAGACTGGTAAAACAGGACAGGCGGTGGACTGTGGTGGAACTAACATCAGACTTTATAGCTGGGCAGAGTACAAGTGTGTCTCAACACATAGTGTGTCAAACACTCACAACAATGGGCCTTCATAGCCAATGAACCATGTGTATACCAATGTTAATACCGTGACACCAGCAACTATGACTAATGGGCAAGTGACCTTTGGCAGCGGGAATTGGCACAGTGGCAGTGTGTTACATGGCCTGGTGAATCTTGATGCTTTCTTCATCCTGTCCATGGGAGAGTGTGAATCTGTTGTCTTCCAGGGGAACAGCTCCTTGACACCTGTGCTGCGGGATGGCGACAAGCTGGCAGCAATTCCATTACACTCTGGAGAACATTCATGTGGGCATACATGGGTCCAGTGGAACTAATGCAAGGCACCTTGATGGCCAAGGAGTTTTGTACATTGGCTGTAGGCCACGTACATCCCTTCATCGTATTTCCCAACAGGAGTGACATTTTTCAACAAGATAATGCACCATGCCACAAGACCAAGAGTGTGATGGAGTGGCTCAAGGAACACAGTGGTAATTTCAGATTAATGTGCTGGCCCCCCAACTCTCCAGATCTGAACCCTATCCAACACACTGGGATATGACTGTGCATGGCATTTGAGCTCATCACCACCTAACTGGAATTTACGAGAATTAGGTGACTTGTGTGTGCAGATGTGATGCCAACTCCCTCCAGTAACCTGCAAAGGCCTCATTGCTTCTGTGTCACACTGCCTTGTGACAGTTATCTGTGCCAAAGATGGATGTACTGGCTATTAGGTACGTAGTAAATATGTTCTGACTGGTCAGTGTATTGAACATTTGAAAGTCTGACTGTACATGGCATTTGAGCTCATCGCCCCCTAACTGCGTTTGAACTTGAATTCCTTTATGATGATTGTTTATGTTTTTTCTGAGCCCAAATTTTCTTCATGTGTTCACTGTGTTGTTTCTTTCACTCCGCTGTCCATTTGCATCCTGGTCTCTTCTGTGCTGTGGTGTCAAATTTATGTTTTTTGATGATGTTCCTGAATTCAGTTCTATTTTCTGCATTGTTTACTGTTATGTGTGCTTGTGTGAGGTCCTCTTCAACTTCTTTTATCCATTTTGTTTTTGCCCTGCCTGAGACTTTAATAATTTACTTTGAAATTCTGTTTTCATTCATCCTGTGGATATGTCCGTAGAACTGCATTCTTCTTTTCCTTATTGTATCGATAATCTTGTCTGTGTATTTATATAATTCTGATGTTGGTCTCTTCTTCCAAATTCCTTGCTCTTGAATCGGGCCAAAAATTTTCCCGAGAATTTTCCTTTCTTGTTTCTCTATTTCTTTGATTTTAGTTTGCCTACCTATTTGTGTTGTTTCAGATGCATACAGTGCCTCCGGAAGTACGACAGTGTTGTAGTGCCTCAATTTTGCGTTAATGGATATGGACTTTTTGTTATAATAGTTCCACGTGAGTTTATATGCTTTCTGTAGTTTTTTTATTCTTTCCTCATTGGCCTGTAGATTGATCCCTGATGGTTGGATGATTTCTCCCAGGTACCTAAAATGTGGTACTTGTACAATTTTCCCATGGGAAATTTCTCTTGTGGCACTCTTTCTATGTACTGGGTTTTCTCATATTATTATTATTATTATTACTATTATTATTATCATTGTTGATAGTGAGGCTACGGAGACTGAAGGATGTTCCTGAGCTTTTGTTGGTAGTGAGGATTCAAATGGTATGGGTTGTAAAGAAGCCAGTGAAGTTAATCATGTTGTAATGAACTACAGAAGTGACCATTGATGTGGGTAGCCATCTGACTGGTAGTCATATCCACATAAAATCATTATTTATGAGAGACAAGCTCAAGTAAATACTTTTTCATAGTAATTCTATCTTGTAATAACTTGAGCTAATGTTAATACACAAAATGTTCAGGTGTTATTGGATTACAAATGTAACAGTTTTGCTACTGTTATGCCAACATTTTGTTAAAGAATATTTCTAAGCATTCACTTGTGCAGCATGTTAACTTATAATCATGGATGAAGAAAATCATTCAAACTTGGTAACTAGTTTTTATTTTCTTCTCATTTCTTCAAAATGCAATTAAAATATTTTCCATTTTGGATATGTGGTAATGAAACTGGAAGATTTCAGTTTAAGAGACTAATTCCATTTTTGGTTACAGATAGGCATCATACTCTGCAATTTCATTTATAGGTGTTCAGGTTGCTGAGAACTTTTGGCAAAACTGTGATTTGATTTTGAAACTGTTAATAATCATCCACTAGGTGTCCCGATTTTGCACCATTGTTTTTAATTCCTGTGTCTTGTTCTCTGTTGGTCTTCTTCAACATAATTTAACCCCCTTGTTTTCAGTCACTGACAGTTTTTATTACCCTTTGCTATTTACAGTCAATATTTTCTTCAGTACTTCTGCATCAGCCATCCTTATCACATGCCCCACTCATCAGACTTCTTGGTGATTTTATGGTCTCATGAAAGAATCTGTATTGATTGCATATAGTTCATTGCTATGCAGTCTTTTTCACCCTCTCCTTTGCAATAAGGGACTATTATTCTTCAGAACAAAGATGTTAAACAAGTTGGCATCACTTACTATTAGCAAAATTTCTGAGTCATATATTAACATTGGTCTATAAGCATTTTATAGATGGTTAGTTTAGTGGTGCAAGATAGAAACGTCAGAGAAAGCAATTTTGCTAAGAAAAATTCAGCTGTATTAGCTGCTACTAGTTTAAATTCATAAAAGACATCCTTGTTGAGAGTCTCACTCTATTCCATGTTTTTAAACTGTTCAGTCTCCTCAAATTCCACCCATATTAAGTTAATGATAGGGGCAATTTTCCTTTGTTTTCTTTGGTCAATCTCATATTCCTACGTGCCTCTTTCAGTCTGGTAAACAACTTCTCCAGTGCCCTCTGAAACCTTACAAATATGTTTATATTATTGAGATAGGCAGACATTTGCACTGATTTGTGGATGGTCATCTTCTTGCTCAGCAAGTTAGCGTCTGTTATCACCTATTCCAAAGTACATTAAAAAGAAAACACATGCCAATGTGCTCCCTTGAAGTACATCAATGTGAAGATCCAGTGGCTCCAACAGTATTCTTTGAGCCAGTATTCTGCTTCTCACATTGGTTGTTGTCATTCTCAACAACTCACACCAGAGTCTCATGAGTTACTATTTCTCCTAGGGCAGATTATTCTTTCTATTCACACTATAATACGGATGTTTAAAATCAGTAAGTAGATGTTGTGCAACAAATCTAATGTAATTTTATGTTGATAATTATCATAACTTCAGATCCACCTAGTTACAACTGAATAAAATGATTTTCATGTCATAACATTTTACATTTATTATTTGAAAGGCAACATCGGTGGCAAATTTCATAAATACTGTTTCAAATGTATTCTTCTTCTGGTTTTAGTGTTGAAGCCACTCAAAATTTCATTTGCACAGCACTAGGAAATGAAACCTCATTTACTTCCATTTTGTTTAGTTGTAATTAGACAAATTCAAAATGATAATTATCAACATAATAAACTATGTGAGCAAAAGTATCCAGACATCTGGCTAAAAATGACTTACAAGTTCATGGCACCCTCCGTAGGTAATGCTGGAATTCATTATTGTGTTGGCCCACCTTTAGCCTTGACGACAGCTTCCACTCTCGCAGGCATACATTCAATCAGGTGCTGGAAAAAGGTTTCTTGGGGAATGGCAGCCCATTCTTCACAGATTTCCGCATGGAGGAGAGGTATTGATGTCAATCAGTGAGGTCTGGTACAAAGTCGGCATTCCAAAACTTCCCAAAGGTCTGGAGGATTCAAGTCAGAGCTCTGTGGAGGCCAGTCCATTACAGGGATATTATTGTCATGTAACCACTCTGGCACAAGCAATGCATTATGAACAGGTGCTTCATTGTGTTGAAAGATGCAATCGCCATCCCTGAATTGTTCTTCAACAGTGGGAAACAAGAAGGTGCTTAAAACATCCATGTAGGCCTGTGCTGTGATAGTGCCATTCAAAACAAGATGTGGAAGCCCCCTCCATGAAAATCACGACCACACCGTAACACCACTGCCTCCTAATTTTACTGTTGGCAACACACGTTGCCAGGTGACATACCCACACCCTGCCATCGAATCACCACATTGTGTTCCGTGATTTGTCACTCCACACAACATTTTTCCACCGTTCAATCGTCCAATGTTTATGCTCCTTACACCAGGCAAGGCGTCATTTGGCATTTACCGGCATGATGTGTGGCTTATGAGCAGCTGCTTGACCATGAAACCCAAGTTTTCTCACCTCCTGCCTAACTGTCATAGCACTTGCAGTGGATGGAGTTTGGAATATTTTTGTGATGGTCTGGATAGATGTCAGCCTATTACACATTATGACCCTCTTCAACTGTCGACAGACTGTCTGTCAACAGACGAGGTTGGCCTGTATGCTTTTGTGCTGTACATGTCCCTTCTCATTTCCACTTCTCTATCACATCAGAAACAATGTACCTAGGGATGTTTAGGAGTGTGGAAATCTCACATACAGACATATGACACAAGTGACACCTAGTCACCTGACCACTTTCGAAGTCTGTGAGTTCTGCGGAGTGACCCATTCTGCTCTCTCAAGAAGTCTAATGAATATTGAGGTCGCTGATATGGAGTACCTGACAGTAGGTGGCAGCACAATGCATCTAATATGAAAAACGTATGTTTTTGTGGGTGGTCAGATACTTTTTATCACATGAAACTGATGACGACAGAACAACAAAAGCTAAGGATGTTGCTTAGGGGATTTTTTTCTAAGATTTGTTTCAGAATAAAAACCTGCTCTACTGTAGACTCCTCCATAATAAATTTTCATTGATCTCAGCCTACCTCTCTCTGAACAACAGGAGGCAACAGATACATCAGAGATTCAAAAACAGCCAAGAACTCAACTTTAGGAGTGTTATATTATAATTTGTGTACTCTTTTTGATGTCCTTTCATGCAGAAGTACATACAATTCCTTCCTTCCAATGTCATAACATTAAACTAACAGTGTTCACAATGAGCTGTTCCAACTTACCACCACTGTGGTTGATTCATTTTCTCTGATCCATTTGCATTGCCTCTTTCGAAATGTTTTGTGTGGATGTTTTGCATGGGAACAGAGTGAATACAATAACCAATTTTCAAGATGTTACAAGTAAGGTTAATCTAATTTTGCTGTCATTACTAGCTATTTACTTACCACACAGCCCAATAATTGGCCTGAATATTTGTTCTTTCCCTACTTGGATGTTAAAAATCCAATGTTATTATCTTGATATCATCATTTCAACAGTTGTCGTATGTTTTTCAGAAAATTTAAATAAATAGCTGTTTGCCTTCCTCCACTAATTTCTCTACTGGAACATAAGCATTAAGTAAACTAAAATTAAAAATCTCCCTTTAATGTCCAGCAATGATTGTCTTCAGCTTATGAAAGTAAAACTAATTACTCAGTGTCTAAGCTGGATGCTGTAATGAATCCTGTATCCACACGTCTTTCTATGAGGCACCTATAAAATAAATTTACCTCTTGTTCCTCTATGATTTCATTTCTGAATCAGCCTGTGTCTTGGGAGGCCCCGATTTCAATCTTCAGTTTGATTGTTTGGTCCACCAATATTTTTAGCGCACTCATTGAGTACATATGACTTCCCTGTGGGTGTATAATGACCTGAGACTGATGGCTACCATCTATTACTACAGTTTTTAGTTATTGATCTTCCTACACAGATTGGTGCTACTGGAAGAAATTACTTATAATTACTGCAGCACATAGATACTCACTGGAAAATTTCCAATTATTTTTTTGAAAAAGTAAACCATTTCTGCACCATGTAGCAGATAAAAGAAAGCAAATGATAGTGTAGGCGAATGTTCATGAAGTATTCAGATAAAAGAAATGATCTGGAAATTTACTTACCATTGCTAATCTAAATTTTGTCACAATTTTCCCACCAGAAGTGCACTTGAAAGCAACACACTAACAGACAGTATTTTTTACAGGAGAGCACTTTCACAATGATATAAATGATGCACAGCAAGCAATAAACAATAATAACATACCTGTCTACAATGAAGTGGTATCATGAAACACAGAGTAATGAACAAACAAGAGAAAAGTTCAAGGCAACCATACAGGAAGCATTGGAGGGTTGTGTATAATGTGACAGATGCCCAATCTGAATGTAAAGTATTTGCAGATGGATTTCTAGCCATTTTTAACAGCTGTTTTCCCAAGAAAACTATGAAGTAGGGCACTAATAGGAAATAAAAGAAACTTTGGGTGCCACAAGAAATCAAAATGTCATGATCAAGGAAAAGGAAATTGTATGAATTGGTTAGGAAAAACAGAGAAGCAGCACTGGTTTCATGCTACAAGAAACCCTGTGCTATCTTGAGCAAAGTGATTTAAAAACCTCTATATAATGTCTGAAATAATAAGTCACATAATAAAATTAAATCTGTCCAGGCAATAGTGAAGAGAGAAACCAGTTAAGGATATGAGGACTTTATTGTTCAAGGAACCAACTCAATAATAAATGATAGGCATCAGAAAGCCATTGTATTTCATTATCACTTCCAGGAAGTTGTTCAGAAAATTGGAATGAATGATTCGAGGGATAATGCAACAGAATACATACAGTCAAATCACGATTACTCCACACTCTTAAGAATGTAATTAACTTGTTCAAAAGCAAACACTTTCTAGGAGTTAATATTATCTCAAGTAAAATTTGAAAGTCCTGTTCTTCACTTATGTGCAATATATTCAGTCACATATGTGGTGCATCATTGTCACACATTATATTTCCAGATGGGATGAAATATGCTCTTGTCAGACCCCTATAAAAGAAAGGTAATAAAATGCAATTACTCACCAGTGTCCTCATTGATCTTCTCCCGAAGGAAATTGGAAAAAAATTATGTATGCAAGAACCATAACATACATCTCTCATAGTAGGATAATTTAGATTTCAAAAGGGTTTCTGTACAGAACATACCATTCTCCAATCTACAACCTAGCCTATAGAAAATACTGTCAGTTAGTATTTTCTTTGACTTGTCAAAAGAATTAAATAAAAAATTAACAACATTCTCCTAGAGAAACTCAAGAATTATGGTTTTAGAGGGAGCTGAAATACTATGATATTGGAGATCCTGCTGCTAACTGGTTTTTATGCTACCTGTCCAAAAGGATGAAAAATGTCACATCAATAAACCCAAGCAGTGTACACAGTGATACAGCATCTTCAGAATGTGAGTAATCATTACAGGTGTGCCACAGAGATCTGTATTGAGTCACCCTTGTTCTTGTTATATATAAATCATCATTCATCATATCCAAGAAGCAAACTGTTGCATTCACCAACAACCTAGGGGCCGAACATAAATGTAGCATGAAGTGAACACCCAGCTACAGAGTTCTGTAGCTATACAAAAGTGGTCTACATGCACACTTGCCATGGTCACATCACAGGCAATTTAACCTAAAACAGAATAACTAGGGCAACACACGAAAAACAAGAACAATCATTTGTTAAAACAATGCACTTCAGATGATACTCAGTTTTTGGTTCATTAAGAAGGCATGGCATTTACATAAAACTTCTAAAACTAATATAATCTAATATAGTAAAAGATGTCTAACTAATCTAATTGTAGTTCTGTATGGGCTGCAGTTAGAGAATTTATAAGTTCCATCTCTCAGTAGGTAAATAATTGGACTAGTTGTTGATTGATGTCTGCAGATGAGAACTGTCCAATAACTGTTGTCAACTTTAGACAACTGGCAAAGTGTTAGCATGCATTCACTTATATCTTGCACTTAGTTTATGAATGTACAACTGTGGTCAATGTGGTGGATACATCAAATAGTTTAGGATTTCATTGTGCTCCGTGGTGACAGAAGTAAATATTGGTGGAAGAATGGGCTATTTGAATGTATTGTAATGGGAGCATAAAGTAGTTCCTGGTATGTTCGCCATCTAGGAGGCAACCGGCAATACTACATGCAGCACCACACTGAGACTGCCCTCTGTGTGGCATCCTCTGAAGTCACTGTGTACTGCTTTTGTGGAGACACACCACACTCATAGTGCTTTTTGCTGATAATGCACATACAGTAATCAAACCAAATGGAAAACCTCAAACACTTGAAAATTTAAATAATTTTTTCTTGAAAATAATAACTGTTTCTCTGCAAATGGACTGTCACTGAACTTAGATAAAACACAGCACTGTTAAAGGCCTGACTACATTATTAGAAATCATGTATAAGACTATAGCAATAAATGAAATAAATTTAATAAAATGAATTTCTAGGTTATTGTATTGAAAAGAACCTTAACTGGAAGTCACATTTAACAGATCATCTCAGCATCTTAAGTTCTGCAACTTTTGAACTATGAACAGTATCAGATTAAGAAGATGAAAATGCCAAAAAGTTGGCTTACTTTAACTACTTTCATTCACTAATGTATTATCACATCATATTGTACGATAATTCACATTAGTTAGGCAGTTATTTTGTTAGTTTCATGCTCCATTGATTATTCGCATGATAAATCATAATGATTTAATGATTTAATAAAATGAATTTCTAGGTTATTGTATTGATTGTAATGATTGTAATGATTGTAATGATTGTATTGATTGTAATGATTTAAT
Source organism: Schistocerca gregaria (assembly GCF_023897955.1). Taxonomy (NCBI): domain Eukaryota; kingdom Metazoa; phylum Arthropoda; class Insecta; order Orthoptera; family Acrididae; genus Schistocerca; species Schistocerca gregaria. The sequence goes on from NC_064927.1 coordinate 308,216,118, forward strand.
AAAATGAATTTCTAGGTTATTGTATTGAAAAGAACCTTAACTGGAAGTCACATTTAACAGATCATCTCAGCATCTTAAGTTCTGCAACTTTTGAACTATGAACAGTATCAGATTAAGAAGATGAAAATGCCAAAAAGTTGGCTTACTTTAACTACTTTCATTCACTAATGTATTATCACATCATATTGTACGATAATTCACATTAGTTAGGCAGTTATTTTGTTAGTTTCATGCTCCATTGATTATTCGCATGATAAATCATAATGATGTCGAACGAGTCATTTTACATACGTATCGCAAATTCATTTTTAAATACAGATACATGCTGAACCCTACATATATGTGTTAGTAGTTTCTACTCACAACCTTTGACACAACAACTACATCTGTACTCTGACAAACCACCATGAGGTGCATGGCAGAGGGTACATCCCACTGTACCCTCTGTTCCATTCATGTATGGAACACTATAGGAATGATTTTTTGAATGCCTCTCTGTGTGCAGTGATTATTCTGATCTTATGCTCATGTTCCTCTATGTTCCTATCTGAGTAACACACTGGGGATTGTATTATATTCCTAGAGTCATAATTCAAAGCCATTTCTTGAAACTCTGTTAATAGACTTTTCCAGGATAGTTTGTCTATCTTCAAGAGTCTTCCAGTTCAGTATCTCTGTGACAGTCTCCCATGGGTTAAACAAAAGCTGTGATCTTTTGTGTTGCCCTTCTCTGTGTATGCTCGATATCCCCTGTTAGTCCTATCTAATATGAGTTCCCTGCACTTGAGCAATATTCTAGAACATATCACACAAGAGATTTGTAAGCAATGCCCTTTGTAGATTCACTGCACTTCTACAATATTCTACCAATAAACCAAAGTCTTCCATCTGCTTTACATATGACATTTCTTATCCCTACAAAGTGTTACACCCAGGTATTTGTATGAGTCAGCCGATTCCAGTAGTGGCTCATTGATATTATAGTCATAGGATACTATGTTTTTTGAAGTGCAAAATATTACATTTCTGAACATTTAGAGCAAGATGCCAATATCTGCACTACTTTGAAATCTTATGAAGATCTGACTGAATATTTATGATGCAGCTTCTTTCAGACAGTACTTCATTATAGATAACTGTATCTTTCAGAAAAATCCTGATTTTACTATTAACATTGTCTACAAGGTCATTAGTGTACAACATAAACAGCAAGGGTCGCAACACATTTCCCTGGGGCACACCCGAAGTTACTTATACATCTGATGATGACTCTCGATCCAAGAGAACATGCTGTGTCTTACCTACCAAAATGTCCTCAATCCAGTCACAAATTACACTTTATACTCCATATGATCCTACTTTTGACAATAAACGTAGGTGTAGTACTGAGTCAAATGCTTTTTGAAAATCAAGACATAATGCATCTACATGATTGCCTGAGATTAGATTAGATTAGATTCAGTTTTTGTTCCATATACCTAACAAATGAGATTCTCTTGGGTGTGGAACATGCCAGAAAGTATAACATAAAAACATAAAACATTTTAATATAACACTTACTACCCTGATCATTTGTCAGGAGATAATCGAAATAGGTTAATACAATGCAGTAAACTGGAACAGCTAATATTTACAGAATGAACACACTGTCAGAATGAAACACTGTTATGCAATATTAATGTTTGTGCTTAAGACAACCTTAATGTGGAGTAATGAATGTGGACAGAGCGCCTGACGCATAGCAATGGCTACCTGGTAAAGCTTAACAGCTAAGCTTACGACTCGAACCAAACTACTGTAGCTGTATCGTCATTCAACCTAAATTGCTCATATTACAATAGACCAACTTTTGTTTGATTTGGAGGTGCGGCCTAAGACTTTTCTCTCCCCTTGAATTTCGAGTGTCAAATTTCAGGTGCGGCTTAGATTCGGGAAATTTTTTTTTTTCCTTGATTTCGAGTCTCATTTTTCAGGGGCGGCTTAGATTCGAGTGCAGCTTAGATTCCAGTGCAGCTTAGATTCGAGTAAATACGGTACTTGTCTCTCCCCAAGATTTGCAATGATTCTAAGTGCAAACATGGCTGAACTAAGTTGTTTTAGGAGTTTCAAAATGTACTTTTTCCAGTTTAAATTCTCATCAATATGAATATCTAAGAATTTTGAAGTTTCCACCCTATTTATTATTTCCTCACATTGTGCTGCATTTGTCATTGGTGTAGTAGCCCTAGATATGCAGAACTGAATATTGTATTTACCCAATTATAACATGGGGTTTTTCCAAAATTCATCATTTGAAAAATACAGGGTCATGTTTTATTCACATTTTAAACTATTGCTGCTCAGGCTAACATTTTTACATTGTTTATTAGAGCATATAGTGGTTGCCTTTCATTTACAGACAAAGCTTTGGATACTGAGGCCACATGCAGATTTATTTTGAAGAATTCAGAATGGCAGATGTGGGCAAATGATTCTTGCATTCAAACAGGTTCAACATTTCTTGATACAGAGAAGCACTTGATGCAGTATGACATTGAAATTTTTTGGCAGATTAAAACTGTATGGCAGACTGAGACTTGAAGTCGGGACCTTTGCCTTTTGTGGGGAAGTGCTCTATGAACTGAGCTACCCAAGCATGACTCATGAACTGTCCTCACAGCTTTACGTTTGCCACTACCTCATCTCCTACCTTTTAAACTTCACATTGGCTCTCCTGTGAAACTTAGTAGAGGGAGAGAGAGATGAAAATGGTTAACTATAAATCAATGTTTGCAAAATGCAATCATCATGTAAATGTTTTGTAAGTTGCCATATTTTTCACTGAGAAAATTTACTGTAATTGTTGAACTGATTCATTCCACATCATAGTGAGAAAATGCAATTATGCTCCATGGAACATGCAAATAACTAAACTTTAGTATCAGTAACAGCCTTATCATCAGTTTACTAGCCTGTTGGCATTGGTAGCAAAGGTTCTGTATTTCTTGATGTGTAGTGGCATGGTGATCAGTGGAACAAACAGCATTTCTGAGTGGTCAGTTACAATTAATAGAGAAACATCACAAGCTTGACCTCATATTTTAAAGAGAAGAATGCTCACTTGGAAGGTATCAGTCCCAGAAATTGACCCTGTGCGAAAATTTGGATCATAGTTGTGATAGTAAGCAATATGACCTGAATGTACAGCTTTTTAACGCCAAGTGCACCAGTTGATCCGCTCCACTCTGCTGCAGCCACCTAATGCCTAATTGTAATGAGCTGCACAGTAGAGTGACAATAGGAGCCCACCTATTTGCAGGATGTTGATGGCAAGGGTCGAGGAGGTGGAAGGGTATCATTTCTGCTGATTGTTTTGAAATTTTGTTCAAGAACTCATTGTTCTACATTAAAAGAGTACCTAATGTAAGTCTGACACATGTATGTGTTCGATTATGCCTGAAAGTCAAAATGAATAAATCAAAGCAACTGAAGAATTATTATGAGATGGAGTTAATCATTTTCAATTTACTATTTAGTCATTCCAATCACACTGAAAAATAGTGAAACTCCTGCAGATGTACTTCAGTTTAACATTGCCAGCTGTTCCAACCAAATAAAATAACACACAACAGTAATGTTAACAATTAAATAGTGCTATGCCACTTCTTTAATGACAAACTAATTCATTTCACTAATTTGCACTGCATTTGTGAATTGCAACATAAAAGTGTTCAAAGCAAAGAGGTCTCTGGCAACAACTACACATTACAAACCATGTACTTTGACACCATGAACAAAGCATTATTGCGTGTTTGTTCATCAACCTTATGAACATGAACATCTAACTCACTCTGCTATACAGTATTTCACATTTGTGCCTTAGGCAGCTCCAATGGGGACAAGCAGCTGGTGCATGGAGAGTTTAAAATCCATATTTTCAGAAGGTCATAACTGGGTACTTTCAAAAGTATGGCCCAAATTCTCATGTGAGATCAACTGCTGGGACTGATCTTGCAAATGTGCTATTTTGTCCTTAAAATATGAGGTCGAGTTGGCGATGTTTCCTTGTAAGTTAATGTAATGAATGGCTGATTAGGAAAAGAGTCAAATCACAGCAATGATATTGTAAGTGTACAAAATCAGCCCAGAATTAATACTGAAGAGTGAAAAACGTATACGAAGTGTAATGATGCTGTCCAAAGGCTTCAAGATATAACAGGCAAATAGCTGTATATGACTGTGAGTACATATTGAAGTGCAGAACTCCATCAGAGCATAAGTGCTTTGTACTCCCTGCTTGTGCTGTCTGGGGAGCCATGAAAGGCTGTCATTACTTACTAACCTCAACATCTCAGACTCAACAGTGCTACTGTTGTACTTACTAACCTCAATATCTCAGACTTAACAGTGTTACTGTTGCTCAGCAGAGAATCCAAATCACAGTTGGATACAAGATAAACTAAACTAAACAGTGAAACATTAATGTGTTCCTACTTTTACACAGGTTGTGGTGTCAAGAGATGTGTTACTAACTGCATAGGTCACTACAAGTAAGAATACAACTGCTCTCACCAATAATAATGCAAGGCAGGTGTAACATGTTTGGGACCATACACTAAAAACAATGTACTCCCAGCTAAGAAGCAAACCAGGTGTATTTATTAAAATTATCAAACAGGAGAAAACATTTCTACATGGTTTGTTCATTTATTTATTCATCACTACTGTAAATCCCACCATGAAGATGAATCTTCACTTATATAGAACAGCTAAGGTCTACATAAACAGACAGATGCACCCATCATAATTAATTCTGTGTGATTTGTTCATATAACATTAAAGTGCTACGCTGAATTAACATAATACAATGACTCTACTATGAATCAGGCTGCTACTTCCTCATGTATGTACCAAATAGCTATTGTTCATCTAATACTGTCTACTTAGCATTTACACGAGTTCTTTGACAATCATCAAGGTATGTAAGTCACCTATGTGTTGTAAGACTACAAGCATATTTACAATTAACATCATTTCTTGTAATTTTGCTATCAGGGATTTTCAGACTTTGAATCTAAGTGAGTCAGATATTTTGCAGAAGAAGTGGCCAGTAAGAGATGTTTTTAATTTTCTTTTGTACTTGCAATGGTTCTCATTTCTTTTAACTAATTAAAGACATTTACACCTAAATACAGAATTCAAATCTCAGCACCAGTTAAAGAGGTAAACTCTACATGAAAATTGCTTTTGTGCTTTATATTGTGGTACTGTTGCTGTAAGATATAATAGGTGTCAGCAGCAGATATGAGTGAACATTCTGCTCACATGCAAATGCACACATGAAAGTATTAAATAATTTAAGAAAAATATATGTCAAACTTTTCTTATTAAGAGATTTTTGTATTTAAGAATAATTCCGTATTATAATTTTTGTCTGGTAAACATTTGTATACATTTCTGGGAAAAAAAGTGTACAGTGCTGTAGATGTATTTATATGAAACTGAACTGAAACAGCTATCTTGTTCTCGAGTTTTAATGTTTTATTTTGTTTACATTTTTAAGTTGTATTCTGTGAGCATGTTAAGCACTTCATACAATTTGAAGGTGCTTGTAAATAATATTTTGAAAGGCATAGCTACACAAAATTGTTCTTTTTTTTTTTTTTTTTAGATCTTAGAGTGAAATTATTAATCAGCAATTTGAAGGAGTGGTAGGTTTTTCTCATGAAGAAACTGCCACAGGCATCTTTTTATGTATTTTAAATGAGTAGGAAAGGAACTGAGACCATAAGTTTGTGTTGCAACTTAAACAAACATTTTATCAACCCACAATACAAATATTTCAGTTGCACTCTGGACGAATAAGAACTGTTCTGGTATTTTTGTGATGTTAAATACATATTTCTAGTACTGAACAACACCTGTGTAGAGGATGGCAGTTCCAGACTGCCTTGAGACTGGACGCAGTGCCAATCGGGAAGCTCATTGGTGGGAGGGTCTTGAGCTGGCTCCTAAACAAACCAGACAGGGGCTGCTGTCCAAGATATGGGACCCTCAGCAGCAGCTGGAAAAGAAAGAAACAGGTAGGACAATTATTTTTCTTGAATAAATAAATAAATTGAAGAATAAATCAGAATGTCACTTTACAGTCAGATGTATGAGGTGAACAAAAGTAAACAAACATTTCATTTTTTTTTAATGAGACCTCATTAAAACTGATTTGAGATCTACAAAGGAATCAGAGTTACTTTTCCACAAATTCATTATATAGATAAGCATTTTTTAATTTGGCTGGAAAAACAGATAAACTATAACATTGTTCTTTTGAATATTTGTTACCTCTCAATAGAACATTATGCACCAATTCCTAACATGTGCTTGGTTTATTTTAACTACTACTGATACTCATGCAGTAGCTATTAATCTCAATTAATTTAGAAGGGATAGAACATGTGGGGAGCAATGACTTTGGATAACGGTTAAATATGTAAATCTACATCTTTTCTTTTTTGTAACAGTAAGAACAAAACCAGCATATTCAGTTATATGTGTCTTACTAAATTATTACTGCATGTATTATGAAAGAATACCGTAAGTTGGTAACACATGGAATACAAAGTTACACAGAAACCTCAGGTAATGTTCAAAGTCAAACAGCGAATTCGCGTCATGTCTTCAGATGGGTTAAAATGGAAAGACAGTTTTAAGACTGCAAGAAGATCTGCAAAAGCAGATTAGTGACCTCCAAACTCAACTGCAACACTCAATTATATTAAATTATTCCCACAAATGACAAGACATGCTACAAATATGATAAACAATTTGCCCACCAAAGCCAATGTAGTTCCCATACTGTGAGTAGAAGTACAAATTCTGAAATTCTTACCAGAGGAAACAGAACTGTGGTTTTCACTGTTAGACATGCCATTCATGCAAAAGATGTTATTAGTGATACTGTGGCAGTTAACGTCTTAGATGCCCAAGCAGCCACAGTGGCTTTGGACATTATACTTAAACCACTTTTGCAACAGCCATATCTCCACTTGAGGGACACCTTTTTCAGCCAAATGTGTAAATCAGTGAACCAACACATGCAACAAGTATACCTGTTCGAACATGTCAATGACACAACACTGTCAGAAATATGGCATCACCTAAGAAAGATCATCAAGGAAGAAGCAATGTCGGATGCAATGCTGCATCATTTTTGGCCAACACAAAATAGCTGTGGCAGTGTGCCAGAATAGTGATATTAAGTCTTTAGTATCAGTAGCAGACAAAGTTCATGCTATGATGGAACAGGCAAACACACTGCTGGTGACCCAAGCAATTAACAATGTCAGCTTGGGTGAGACCGCTGCTATACGACATGAACAGCAAACAAACATTAATGAACAACTCAAACATCTGAAATGTCAAATGAACACTGACTGTAAACAAGTGGACCTGCACCAGTCAAATTAAAAAAGATAGTCACTCATTCCATCAGCAGCACAGAACTCAGAACTTATGGTCATACGGCACAAGGGAAACAACACTACCCAATGTGCTGTTACCACAGGCATTTTGGTGGTCAGGTCACAAGTTCCACATCTCCACGCGCAACCCAATGTGCTGTTGCCACAGGCATTTTGGTGGTCAGGTCACAAGTTGCACATCTCCACACGCATTCACAAACAACATACATGGCTTTCAGTAGGTATTGAAGGTCACACTGTTCCACAAAAGTACCAGCTCATAAACAAAGGAGCCATTATTTTTTATGAAAGCACTGTCAATGACATAACCAAAACTAACCAAGACACAGTACTGAAAATTGCTGCAATTATCAGTGACAAATCGACCGTGGCCACACATGCACTGAATCAACCATTTTTGTTTACATTATTGTGCCAGCAAACCATTGCTACATTATTGGCTTAGGTTAAGATGTAAATATGCAAATATATAGACAGAACGAAAGTGCACCAATGGGCTCACCTTACCACTTTACTGCAACAACATATGGCAAATGTGAAGCAACAGTTGATCTGGGTTTCAGTCAAAAGTCCAAATGGAGGTTCATACTAGCAAATATTATTGAGCCAGCATTGGATGCAGATTTAATTCACCACTGAGGACTTGAATAAATCTCCGTATGGTATAAGTCAAGATGGGCTGTGAGGTGCTCACAGGTAATGAGGGCAAAAGTCCTATGGATATCATCATTTCACTCTGTAATTTTGTTGTACCAGAGGTCTGACAGGAAATCGTCAGCCACTTAGATTAAGTATTGCACACCACAGTGTACCATATTAAGACAACACATAGCTAACTGGTCCCTCTATGGCCACTGAGATTGGCACCCAATGCCTTTTTCATGGCAGGAGCAGAATTTGAGGAAATGTTACAAACAGGTATCATACAAACATCTGACATGGGCAGCACCAGTATATCTAAAGAAGAAGAAGAAGAAGAAAAGATGTCTCTGACTGCCATTCAGGCCCTAATGTAAGGGTTTCCATGAATGTATTAGCCAGTGCTATTATTTGTTAGTGTGACTGACTGTAAAAGTGTGTATAACCAATTTTTTGTGGCAGAAGAAGACATTCTCAAGACTTCAGTGATAATGACTCTTTTGGTCTTTTCAAACATCTATGCATCCCAATTGGTGTAAAAAAAAATGCTGCCCAGTCATAGCAGCGTTTTGTAGATGAGGTGCTATGGGAAATTTATTTTTGTTTTGTGTATCTAGGTGATATTTTGGTAGTTTTCATACAGCAGCAATACATGAGAAACACCTTAATGCAATGTCTGACATGATATGAAAATACAGTTTGATAGTAAATGAAACAAAATGTGTTCTGTTACAAAACCAAGTAACATTCCTTGGCCATACAGTTTCTGTGATCAGTATTTGTCCACCAGAAAATAAGATAAAGGTCCTTAAAAACATTCCAACAGATTTTCAGCAGTTAAGAAGATTCCTGGGAATAATTAACTTCTACCACAAACTCCTGCTGGGAGCAGTGGTGACATAGGCACGGGTGACAGCAGCAATGACAGGTAACAACACCATGGGCTGATGTCCACTACCATGGATGCCAGAGGTGCAAAACACCTTTGAAAAGGTAAAAGCCATAAAAACAGTTCTCTTGTGTCCCCTGTACATAGTGTACCATTAGCTGTGGTGGTAGGTACTAGCCAGAGTGCTGTTGGTGTGGCTCCCCATCAATATGCTGAGAAGTGTTACAGATTTTTTCTCCATCCTTATGCAGAAACCAGACCATTTGTAGTCTATACAGATCATAACCCAATTACATTCACTTTTAAGTGACTGAAGGAGCTTCGTTCTCCATGACAGTTTTGACAGTATTTGTTCATTTGTAAATTTATGACAGATGCAATATATACAAGACGAACAGAATATGTAATCATCGCTGGTTTTTTCTCAAGATTGATGCTATCACTTGTACAATTAACTACAGTTAGTTCTGTACATTGCAAGCCACAGCCAAACAGCACAGAAGCTTTATAAAGCCTTTCAACTGCCATCCAACTCAAATACAGGTAACAGGTACCAAAGACCTTATTTGGTATAATATATCTCAGCTGCGACCTAGACCATGTGTACCTGTAATGCTACATAAAGCAGTATTTGACAGTATTCAAAGCCTTACCCATCCCAGAAAAAATGCCACCATAAACCAAATGACAGAGAAAATATGTGAGCCCACATTAAAAAAGAGTGTCACCAGTGGTCAAGAACATGTGTAGCATGTCAACAGTGCAAAGCTGGCAGACATATACAAAGCCAGGCTGAGAATTTCCAGAAGCAAACAGGCCATTTCTCCTACATAAACATAGATATTGTGGGTCTGCTTCCACAATCAAAAGGGTATCAATATATATTTGTAGCTATTGACAGATACTCCCTGATGGAGGCAATGCCAGTCAGTGGCATTTTAGTGGAAACAGGACCAATAATATTTTTCACAACTTGAATTTTCCATTTCAGCTGTCTAGCTCACATCACTATGGATCGAGAGTGGAAATTTGAGCCAACCACATTGCCATTGGTCTTACTGGGCCACTGCACTGCTTTCAAACCAACACTGGAGTATGAATAGTGGGAACGGGTATTGGGAGACACTGAGCGGGTTGATGCAGTGCTTAGCACGCTGGACTCGTATTGGTTCTAACCTGCATCCAACCATCCTGATTTAAGTTTTCTGCAATTTCCCTGTGTCACTTCAGACAAATGCCAGGGTGGTTCGTTTGAAAGGGCATGGCAGTTTTCCTTCCCCATACTTCCCTAATCTGAGCTTCTGTTCCGTCTCTAATGATGTCGTTGTCCATAGGATTTTAGACACTAATCTCCTCATCCTCCATGGAGAGATATTACTTCTGCTGTCAGAGGTTTTTCATCACAATAGCCGCCAGTTGAATCAGAACTCCTATTTTTGCTGCAACAACTCAAGTTCCAAATATCTAAACTATGCCCTTCATTAGCATCCCACTATAGAAACCAGAAAGATTTCATCGAGAAGGACCTTAAAATATGCTTGCATATGATGCTAAGGACTGCCATAGAGGGCCCTCTGTTACTCATTTGCTCACACCATACACCCCTGCACAATGGCAGGAAACCTGGGGCTCCACATCAGTGACTTCAAACCAACCCAGCAGTTGGACTTGTCACTCAAACTCAGTGTCACCCTCAATTAGCAAATTAGCCCTCAAAAAGTACCAGGCACTAAAGCAGTTTACACCACAGCAGGCTGAAGGGTGAGTTATAGATACCTGCACATCCCAAGAGGTCTGCTGCATAACTGGAACAGGAAAACAAGGAATTGACAGTGGAGCACAAAGTACCCTGTAGCACAGACTGTAAGCTGGCTTGCAGAGTATAGATGTAGATGTAGCACAGCATGGCAGTGTGGGCAGCATCAGCTTTTGATAATAATTAAATATGTGTATATTGTTCTTTGGTCTACTATCCTACTTTTACCATTTTCTGTTTGTTCTTTTTTACATTTCTTTGTTACTTACACTTGTCAAGTTTTATTTTTGTAATTATAAGAATAAAATCATTTTATTCAGTGATATAGTGACACGTATATTGCCGAATTATTACTGTGTGAATTACAGAAGAATCATATAAACACTTATAACTGTAGATAAAATAGGATTTTCAATATTGTTACAGTTAGTGTACTGTATATTAAGTCATCTGTGTTCCCTTCCCAGATGATGCCATGTGACTCATAGCAACATAATCTATGTGGTGTTGAACAATTTGCCTGTGGTAGTGGTTGTGATGCTTTTTTGTCCAAACTATTTTTTACTTTCTGAATGATTCCCTTACAGTATATATGTTGTTGTGGCAGTCTTCATTCTGAAGATTGGTTTGATATAGCTGTCCATGCTATTCTATACATTGCAAGTCCCTTCATCTCTAAATAACTACTGCATTAGAAGCTGCTTACTGTTTCCTGAATTTGATTCAGTGCTTCCTCATTAGCTTTTGATCTACCGATTTCCTATTCCACATTTCTCTTTCACATGAGCTGCACAATGTCATCAGCAAAACTCAAAGTTTTTTATTGTCTCCTGAAATTTTTGAAAATGCTAAAATTGAAAGCTAATACTCTCCAGTTATATTCACATCCTTTAATATTTACTTATCAGCAGATAAAAAGTTCTTGGCAAGATTGCTGCATAAAATTCAGATAAAATCCTAAGCTTTTAGTGACCGTAACCATCAGGGGCTACGTCTGACTGTTATGAAACTGGTGAGGCTTCCACTTATGTGTGTACCCAAAGGACTCCATGTGATTAGCTGGATTGCATCTTCAAGACTTCATGGAGATGGCACCTATTAAGGTGGCGCCCTCTACGTCCATAGATTGTTTGTGTACTCTATCCAGCACTGTTTGCAGTGCCATCACTCACACTGGGTAGTTAACTATGAGAAATCTTCCTGTGTGCTATTTATTTAACAAGTGCACACCTCCATGCATCGCTAAGTGCATAATTGGTGTCTCTATTGAAGTTGTTATTATGGAGTTTAATTTGCGCTGCTTCTCCCAACAGTTCAAAGTTCAAAGCAGAGGCCACAATTCTCATATGCTCAAACATAATCTTGTGTTTATTTAATAGGCTGTGCCCAGTCATTGTGCTCACCAGATTCTTAAATAAGAAGTGAGCTTTAGCAGTGAGCAGGCAGACAAGGGAGCTATTACAGACCTATTGCCTCTCTAATGAACCTGTGAAGGGTTTGAGGCTGAGAGCAACTATTTTATCGAGGTTGCATGGTCTGCCTAAAATACCCAAAGATGGCTTATCACTTGGACCAATTGTGAGTCCTGTCTTTCTTACTTACTCCCTCAGCTCCACAGCCCTTGAAGGGCCTTGGCCTTCATCACAATATCCTGCCATTCTATCTGGTCCATGGCTTTCCATCTCCATCCATGAACGTAGCTTTTTGATGTCTTCTTCAGTTCCATCTCTTTCTGGGATGTCCCTTCCATCATCTGCCTCCAGCCGTCAAAAATCTTCTTAGTTGTAAAGATTCTATGGAAGTATTTCCAAATGGCTTATAATAAACATTTAATGGTTTTATTTCTCATATGACTTTACTTGTCCTTAGGTTTTTTATTATTTATTCATTCATCCAGGGAGTGTTGCACAATAAATAGCTCGAATAAACACACACACACACATCCAGAGAGAGAGAGAGAGAGAGAGAGAGAGAGAGATAGAGAGAGAGAGAATATCTAAGAATGTTTTTATGATGATAGGACACAAGCGCCTAAATAGTTTTTCTGGGCATATTAATAGATTCTGTTACCTACATAAGAACATTACTGTGCTGAACTTTTCTCCAAATAATCAGAGCAATCAACAATTTGGGTAATGTCTAGGGTCAACACTGGAGTTGCAGATGTCAGGAATTTCAGCTGCCTGCTCAAGAAGTCCATCTAGACCACCAGATTCTAACACATTAACAGTAGATGCGGATCAACAGCAGTCCATTGTCGACAGTGACAGTGACAGCAGCAGTGATTTGGGTGACAGCGATGTGTCTGAAGAGTCAGGAGGCTGCCAGATGCCTGCAGTTAGGGTATCCACACGTCCACGACAGGATAGACCTGGACATACAGCTTATGTTGCTGGCAGCAATCATTCAGGGTGAGTACTCCAGCCTGTTCTTACATGCTAGAATCCCTGGAGGACAATTTCCAGTTTTAGAGTCAGATAAGTACATGTAGCTACTAGCATAGGCAGTTGGAACTAAGTACAATCAACATAATTTAAAAACACTATTACTACTTCATTACATGTATGTTGGCCTGAAACTGCTGGCAGAAGTATGCGACCATTATTATTAATATACTTGACCAGGTTTTGGAAAAGCTGAGTAGTTGCAAACAAAAAGGTACTAGTTGTTTTTTGGTTTGGGCTCGGCCTATCATAAGATTTCCTAATGTAAACAATGTACAATGGAACAAATAATGAGATATACACTTTTTTTAAAAGTGCTAAGGTTGCCATAGGCAAAATGGAACATAGGGAAGAAGTAAAAGACATAATGTTAACATAGTTTGAACCATTTTCACAAAAGATTGCAAACTTGTACAAGAAGTTTAATGTAGGATTCCAAATGGTTAATAATTTGGGGAAGCTGTTGAGGCACAGTCTGGAACCCATGCAAAATAAGGTGTAATGTGATAGTACATAAAATAAAGTGCTGATCATGTGAATGTTTTTATGTGGGACAAACTGGGCAAAATTTCAAAACAAGCTTTAAAGGACATAGATACACCAGCAACAGCAGTGCATTAGGTTTCCATTTAAAAGATGAAAGTCATACACTGGCAGAATTAGAAAGTAGTATTACAATTCTGCGCATAGAGATGGAGGGAAATAATTTGGACATCTTGGAGGAATTGGAAATACAAGGACTCCGTCAAATGGCTGCAGAACTGCTAATCAATTAGCAACAAATCAGTAGTGCTGGGAAATGGTTTTTTAGTCATTTTGATGATTTTTTTGTGAGAGTCATTTGAAAACTATTATAACTTTCATAACCACTTTTCTGAAATTGGGGGGTTACCTTTCCCTGTACTTACTTTTCTTTTGTACCCTACAGTGGTTAGTGAATATCATGTTAGTTAGGGAGTGCACTGATAAATCAAAACAAGTCCTTTTGTAAATATGACGTGTTATCTGTTTAATACTTTTATCTTAATATTTTGTGTTTGATGAATAGTCAAGAACTGAAATTGCAAATCTAAACAAAACCTTTTGTAATCATCGACAAGTCATGTCTTCCCCTGACAAAATATTTTTCCACAATTTTGTATTAATGTACTTACTTGTATTTTGTACCACTCTGATGTGTGTTTAAATGTGCCTATGTGCAGGCACAGAATGTGTACATTTAGTTGTTATTGGTTAATGTTTAAATTTTTAGAAAACATATCAGCATATGCTCAGCCACAATTCCAAATAAGGCGGTGCCCTCTTGTTTACCTGGCAAGTGCGAATGCACTGAAGTAGCAATTTTTCACAGTTCATTTCACAACCAACATTCCCATTCTCCAAGTTTAAATGATATGTTATACTTTTTGTTTTGTGAATGAATGAGTGACGAACAAACTGTTAAAGTTAATTTTGCTATGAAATGGTATGTACTGGTTTTGGAACTTAGTTCAATATTATGTTTTCTTGTTAACATTTGGTGTATTGAAAAAATGTATAAGTAATTATTTGTTATATTGTCTACACCAGGAAATCTGAGATCGATGGAGCCCAAAACACGTCATTTGGAGTAAATGCACTGAAAAACAACTATTACCTATCTGTTTACAACTACCGAGCTTTTCTAAAATCCAGTCAATTATTCTTTAAAATAGATTAGATTCAGTTTTTGTTCCATATACCCAAAAACTGAAATGATTCTCATGGGTGTGAAATATGTCACAAAGTATAACATAAAATCCAGAATGAGATTTTCACTCTGCAGCGGAGTGTGCGCTGATATGAAATTTCCTGGCAGATTAAAACTGTGTGCCCGACCGAGACTCGAACTCGGGACCTTTGCCTTTTGCGGGCAAGTGCTCTACCAACTGAGCTACCGAAGCACGACTCACGTCCGGTACTCACAGCAGATTTCATTCTGGAAACATCCCCCAGGCTGTGGCTAAGCCATGTCTCCGCAGTATCCTTTCTTTCAGGAGTGCTAGTTCTGCAAGGTTCGCAGAAGAGCTTCTGTAAAGTTTGGAAGGTAGGAGACGGATACTGGCAGAAGTAAAGCTGTGAGTACCGGACGTGAGTCGTGCTTCGGTAGCTCAGTTGGTAGAGCACTTGCCCGCAAAAGGCAAAGGTCCCGAGTTCGAGTCTCGGTCGGGCACACAGTTTTAATCTGCCAGGAAGTTTCATAACATAAAATATTTGAATATAATACTTACTACCCTCATCATTTGTCAGGAGATAGTCAAAATAGGTTAATACAATGCAGTAAACTGGAACAGCTAATATTTACAGAATGAACACACTGTCAGAATGAAACACTGTTATGCACTATTAATGAATTTATCATACTTAATCTTGACTGTTGTGACCAAGTGTTGTAAAAACTGAAATCTAACAGATATATTTACTTAAGCTCTGTTAAGATTTTCATCTATGGAGTAGAAGGAGTTGCCGATCAAAAAGTCTTTCAAACTCTGTTTAAACTGTGCTTTATCTGATAAAAAGTTTTTAATGGTTGCTGGCAATTTATTGAAAATGTATGTTCCTGAATATTGGACTCCTCTTTGGACCAAGGTAAGTGATTTTAGGTCTTTATGTAGATTGTTCTTATTCCTAGTATTGATACTACGTATTGAGATATTGGTTGGAAAGAGAGATGTATTACTTGCAACAAATTTCAGTAAGGAAAAAATATACTGAGAAACAGTAGTTAGAATACAAAGTTCCTTGAACAGGTTTCTACAAGATGTTCTTGAATTTACAGCACAAATGATTCTTATCACACGCTTTTGTACCCTAAAATCTTTTGCTCAGTTTGATGAATTGCCCCAGAATATGATCCCATATGACATAATAGAATGAAAGTAAGCAAAGTATATCTCCTACATCTGATATCATTCTCATGGCAAATACAGACTTGTTTAGGGACTAAAACAATTCTGTGGTATGCCCTTCCCAACTGAATTTATTATCGAGTTGTAATCCCAGAAATTTAACACTGTCAGCCTCTTCGATCTGCATGTATTCATATGTTATGCTGGAAGGAAATCTCTTACAGGTTCTGAACTACATATAGTGGGTCTTCTCAAAGTTTAATGACAATGAATTAGCTTTAAACCACTTATTAATGTCAGTGAAAATTTGATTAGCAGCTATTTCTAAATCTGTACTTGACTTGCTACTTGTTGCAATTGTTGTATCATCTGCAAACAAAACAAACTTAGCATCTGGCAATATAACAGATGAGATGTCATTAATGTACACAAGAAAAAGCAGTGGACCCATGATGGATCCTTAAGGAACACAACATGTAATTAAATCCCAGTCAGATGAAGACTGACTGCTTACTGCACAGGTATTTTGCAATGACATCCTTTGTTTACTTTTAGATAGATAAGACTCAAACCATTTCGCAGCATAGTCGGTGACAGCATAATAATCTAATTTACTTCAGAAAATGCTGTGGTTCATACAGTAAAAGGCTTTTGACAGGTCACTGAAAATGCCAGTAGTCTCTAATTTATTATCTAATGACTTAAGTACAGTATCACTGTAAATGTAAATAGCTTTCTCTGTATCAGAACCCTTAAGCAATCCAAACTGTGACTTGGATAATATATTATTTGCAGTCAGATACTTAAGGAAACACTTGAACACAACCTTTTCAAATATTTTTGAGAAAGCCAGCATAAGTGAAATTGGTCAGTAGTTTGATGGTATCTCTTTATCCCCCTTGTTGTAAAGAGGCTTAACTTCAGCTATTTTAACCAGTCTGAGAATGTTCCACTGATAAGAGATTGATTACACAAATAACTTAAGATAGAACTCAACTGGCATGAGCACTCTTTGATTCACTTTTTCGATATGTTATCATACCCACTGGAATGCTTCGATTTTAAGGATTTTATGATAGATGCTACTTCTCTGGGAGATGTGAGTGAGATTTCCGTTTTACTAAAGTTATTTTTAAAGACTGGTTTATGATACTCCATTGCACTGTTCACCGAACCTGATAACCCCAAACTGTCAGTAACAGAAATGAAGTACTTGTTACCAAAGTCTCATTTATTTTTAAGAGCTAGATGTTCCTCTTCCTTTTTGGCCCCACCTGTCTCTGTCTTCTCAATATCCCACACAGTTTTTATTTTGTTACCTGATGTAATGATCTTTTTCTCATAATAAAGCTGCTTTGATTTCTGGATTACGTGCTTCAATATTTTGTGGTATTCCTTGTAATAAATTACAGTTCTAACATCAGAGCTATTCCTAGATAGTACATACAGACTCCTTTTGTCCTACATGATATCTTTATTCCTTGTGCAATCCACAGTTTATTTCTTGACTTCTGTATGATTTGAGTTACTTTTAGGAGAAAACAATTTTCAAAAGTGGAGGCCATTTTATTAATGAATGCTTTGTATTGTCCATTTGAGTCAGATGTAATGTAAACATCTATCCAGTTCATGCCTTTGAGCAATTTCATGAATTTATCAATTTTTGACTTATTTATTACCCTCCTGTACTCAGGTTAAATAGATTTTTTATCCTGACAAGTTTCAATATTTAACACCGGATGCTGAATGCCATGATTGGTATTGGTTTTGTGATATGGCTTTTTTTCCCTTGATTTGTCTACAAAGATATTATTAATAGCAGTCTCAGTGCATTTACCGAGCGAGGTGGCGCAGTGGTTAGCACACTGGACTCGTATTCGGGAGGACGACAGTTCAATCCCGTCTCCGGCCATCCTGATTTAGGTTTTCCGTGATTTCCCTAAATCGTTTCAGGCAAATGCCAGGGTGGTCCCTTTGAAAGGGCACGGCTGATTTCCTACCCAATCCTTCCCTAACCCGAGCTTGCGCTCCGTCTCCAATGACCTCGTTGTCGACGGGACGTTAAATACTAACCACCACCACCACTCAGTGCATTTACATATCCTAGTAGCAAAGTTCACATTAGGAACTAAATTGAATGATAATGTTACTGACTGCAATATTTGTTCACTGACAGAGCATTTCAACAAATCCACATTAAAATCCCCAACAACCACTATTTCCTTCTTTTTTCTATGAGATGGGACAGCTGAGCTTCCAGATTTTTTATGAAAAGGTTAAAATTTCCTAAAGGTGATCTGTATATACCTACTATTATAAAGGAGTTATTATGAAATACTGCTTTTGTTGCACAAGCTTCTAAGTGCTGCTCTGAGCAAAATTTATTAATATCAATATTCTTGAAATCAAAACAGTTTCTGACAAATATTGCAACTTCTCCTTTCTCCATATTTTCTCTACAGAAATAAAAAGCTAACTTGAATCCCGTAACATTTAACATATCTATACCTGCGATCACATGGGATAGAGCCCTGGTAATTCAAGTCCCAGTATTTTGAGGTTCCATGTAATGCGAGCCGGTCTTAAGGACATTAAAATTTTACATAAATCTAGAGTAAAAATCCATTTTCATTGTTGTCTGCATTTATATTTTCTTGCTCTTTCTTTGTCAACACTTCAAAATAATGGGGATCTCCTGAATATCAGTTGTAAATGCCATACTTATTGTTAACCCTACTGTTGTGCCTACTCAGCAGTTGTGGTCATAAAGATACAGTATGCCTGAGTAACAATATAGTGAACATTTTACAACATTGGCTGTCCACTGTTGTAAGTACTATAGTTGGTTGGTAGTAATATCTATACTGCAGTGAGCCCACTTTTGTCATGTTAATTTTAGAATGTTGTACGTGTGTTCAGTCTACTGTACTTATGTAACTGTGAGTTCCTTAATTCATAATTATAATGAGTGGTAGGACTAAGAGAAAATATGTGCCATTGAATGTGAAACTGGAGGCTTTGAAAAGACTAAACAAAGGAGAAACATTAAAAAAACATGATGCTAAGTGTGGAGTCAGTCAAGTCACAGGTGGAGATTGGCATAGAAATGGAGACAAAATTGTGAAGTTTTCATCAAACAAGTGTTCTATTTCATTTGAACGGAAGTAAATAAAGAAATCTGAGTATGAAAAAATGAATGAAACTTTGTTCACTTGGATTACTTAACAAAGACAACAAGGAAATCCAATTTCAGGGCCTATTCTGCAAGAAAAGCTATATTTATTAGAGTGGGTTAAAGGAAGGTGAGGAAGATTTTATTGCAAATTCAGGTTGGTTGGATAGGTGGAAGAAGCTATTTGGTGTAAGGTAGCTTCAAATTTGCAGTGAAAAACTTTCTGCAGATTCTAAAACTGTTACACAATTTTGTGAGAAATTAGGAAAAATTATACAAAAAGAAAATTTTACTCTTGGTTTAATTTTATAACTGTGATAAAACAGGGGTAAATTATAAAATGCTCCCATCTAAAACTGTAGCCTCAAAAGAAGTAGCAGCTGCCCTGGCTACACAAAAACGTAAAGAGAGATTAACAGTTCTTGTTGCAATGAATGCAAGTAGAGACCATAAAATGAACCAGCTGGTAGTAAGGAACTCCACTAAGCCTAGAGCTTTAAAAAATATCACTGCTTCTGCACTGCCTGTTACATATGTCCACCAAAAGTCTGCTTGGATGGACAAAAATATTTTTAAGAAGCAGTTTTTCAAAGATTTTGCTCCAGAGACCAAAAGATACTAAATAAAAAGTGCTTACCTTCCACAGCAGTCTTAATGCTTGACAACACTGGTTCACACACGAATGTGTAAGAGTGACAGTGTGATGGTATTCACATGTTCTTCTTACCCTTTAATGTGACAAGTTTAATGAAGCCTATGGACCAAGGCATTTTACAGTGCTTGAAAAAAAAAGGTATTATCATTGTTTGCTTGAAACCCTTCTACAGAGAACAGGATATGAAGACATTATCAAAGAATTTCTACAAAGAAACTATGATGAAAGGCATAGTTTATTGGATAGGTAATTCGTGATCTGAAATAAAGGCAAAGACACTAAAAAAGTCTTGGAACCAGATTTTATGGAATGAAATTGATAGATACCTATATTACAGATGAAGCTGACCTACTGGCAGAACATATGAGAAAGCTTGCTGGGTGCAAAAAGATGAATGTGAGTGATATTTCAGAATGGATGAACAGTTTGAAATGACTGATCTTGCAATTGTTGGAATGGTTAATGAACCCACTGAAGACAGTGATGATGAGGAATTGACTGAAGAAATTGTGCCAATGATCACTCACACCAAGGGTTCGGCAGCACTAGATGTGGCATTGCATTATATCGAGCAGCAAATGGAAGCTAATCCAATTGATACCTTGCTTCTTAGAAAATGGTGCAACATTGATGCCAAAAACAAGGTTCTATTTAAAAACAAAGAGCTATAGACAATTTCTTTAAATTTTTGCAACTTAGAAATGTGTGCCCATAATGTACATATAACACAGGTAAGTACTATATTGTTTTTTATTTATTTTTCAATCATTATTGTGTGCATTAAACATTTATTCATGTATTCATGATTTATCCATTGATTTTGAGACACTTCTGTATTATCAGAGGTTTTTGCAGTTCAAGATAGCCTCAGTCCCAGTTAGATCAAATTACCAAAGCTCTACTGTATTCATAAATCTGAAGAAGACCATTAGCACAAGTAACATCTATATTATCATGCCCAGAGAGAATGAGAGACCAGAAAGAAGTTTCACACCTCAGGGAAAGTTTGACTGTCCAAAATTCGATCCTGCTTTGTTATTTCCAGAATTCTATATTATTGTCATTGTAGTTGCCAAAATAGTCTCCCCTTGAAATTTGGAGCACTATGGAAATCCATGGGCTGGAGTACTAAAAATGTAGTGTATTATAAACCCAGAAACATGGATGTATCCAGAGAAAAACACATGAAGTACACAAAGAGATAATATTAATACTTGGTGAAAAAAAAAAATCTCTGTAGATTATGTAATGATACACTCATGATACTGCTTCACAGCTTCACGAGTCATTTAGGTTGGACATCCACACCATATTGTCACAATAATGTACTAAAAAGAAAGAACACATGCACTAGTCACCGTAAGGTGTAATATAGCACTTAGAGCTATTCTATCATGTAGCCCACCAAATAGGCCAGTGGACTGCACCATCATCCACAGCATGACTGGATTGTGTCCAGAGTCTCCACAGTGTGAGCATGTTCTGGAGTTGACAGCTGCTGCTGCACATAGTGTGAATTCCTGGAGGCATCTTACACATTGGAAGTAGCCTGTGAACCTTGTATTGTGTCCTAGTGTTGCAATATCTATGCTGGTTTTAGCCTGTGTTCTGAGACTGTAGATGATTTGCTGTTGAGTATAATGCTGAAAGAATTGTCACCTTGGCGTATCAGTCTATGTGGGCCTGCATATGGCAGTTGGAGAGCAGGCCTCACAGTATCAACCCATGGCATCATAAAATCACAAAAACTCTTGAAAAACCATGTGATCTCAGGGGAGGAGTGTAGACATTGGAAAAATGAAGCTTCACATGTCCAGTAATTCCAGAAACCCTCTGGAACCTGGTAAGTTTGCTGGTTAGATGAAGTCTGCTGGAAGTTTTAGAGCTTGTCCAGAATTTCTGCTAATGATTCTTGTAAACCTTCTGTGATTGCTGATATGACTCCTAAGAAGCCAAAGGCAGAGATTTGTATCACTAGCTCCCATGACACATTAATGCCACCTATAATGTGTAGTGCCACTGCTGTACCAGCCCATTGCTTTGGGGGGCTATAAACTGTGGTTCTAAGGCATTTCACTCCACATATTTGCCAACTCAAATTGTCGGCCTGGATGATTGTGGTGAACAATGGGCAACCAAAGCAAGCCATCACAGTTTCACTGTAGACTCAGCTGTAATGGTGGGTAATAGAGTGGCTTCTACCCATGTTTTCATACTGTCAACAGCAGATGGGATGTATTTAAATTGCCCCAATATGGGAATGGAGCCAATCAAATCCAGGTGAGCATGCTGTAAGAGGCCAGCTGGAGCATCGAATGTGCCTAAGGATGGGTCTGCGTGTCTTTCTATTTTGCTCTTTTGATCTTCTAAACAAACTTGAGTTCAAAGTTTGTAATGTTTTTTTCATGTTTGGCCACGTAAAACATTCTGTCAATAGTCTGTTAGACAGGCATATTGCCAGATGTGATGATCTCTGCAATTTCTGAAAGATGGTTTGTCTGTACTTTGTTATAACTTCCTTTGCATGCTGTGTGGTTCTTTAATGGGTACAGGAGCAAGGAATAGATGCTGTTCATGAACAGAGAATCCAGATATTAATTTATTCTACATCCAACATCAAATAGTAAAAAGAATACATAACTTTGTTGCTGTAATTGCTGTGTCAGTTGTTAACAGTACATTTAAGTACAGAAATATATACAGATAAAAAAAAATTATAAATCTGTCACTCTTTACTACAATGTCCATTCAGAAGATGTCGAGCCCTGGCCACTGTGTAAATCTGTACATATTATTCAACTGGCAAACACACAAAATGGTGTCAGTTCACAAATGCTCGAACTTAAGTACACCTGCCACTGAAACTCCAGAGAGGGAATGCTTTCATCTCAGTGGCAGCAGCATAATCGTTCTTAACATCACCCTTGCGCCATGGTGGTGGCAGATGTAGGAAATGTAGCAGTGTAAATGGTGGTGGGCATATTTGAAAGTGTGGCTGATGGATGGTAGAATGCACTCCTGTCTGAGCTGCTGGAGATGGCAGTCATGTGTGCATTATGCGTGCTTGCTTGTATGATTGAATGTATGTGTGTGTTTCCTTTTCTGACAAAGGCTGTGTCCAAAAGCCACCTTTCCCAGCCCTCCTGAAGTGGTATTTTGTAGCCCAGCCAACCTACACAACCCTCTGGTCCATCAGTGTGCCACTCCCACATCCAACCCCTTGCCACAGGGATCATATCCCTGTGGAAGACCAAGATGCAATACCTGCTCAATTCACCTACCCACCATTTCTTACTCCAGTCCTGTAGCACGCTTATCCTACCCCATCAGAGGCAGGGCCACTTCTTAAAGCAGCCAAGCCCAGGCCACCTGTGAAAGCAGCCATGCCATATACCAACTATGCTGCAATCAGTGCACAGCTTTTTATGTTGGTATGCAACCAACCTGGTTTTCCTGCAGACAAATGCTGTTCTGCCTGTGTACATTCTTACAGAGCCTGTAACTCATATGACTCCATCACTCTGTCCATGACATTCAGCTGTGCTATTGGTAATGACTGTGCTATATGCTGATTACAAGAAGACTCACAGTAATTGTCTAATAAGAATAGCTGAGTCAATAAAAACACAAGTACATAGAATAGTACTGACTGATTTCTGGTTGTTGCCAATGTTTCCTGGCTGTGCACTCTGTTTAGTGTCTCTCCAAATTCAGAAGTGACACTGAGTTTCAGATCTCTGAAATGATAAAAAAATAAATGATTGAGTTTTAAATCGTCTTACTTACTGACACACTGTATGCTAACTAAAGTTGGCAATGAGCAGAAAGTAGTCAGTGATGGTTAAAGCCACTTGAATCAGCACTGATAATCCCAGTAGCTGCCATGTGAAGAGTATACTTACAGAAAGCATATCATTCTTTGGATGATGGGTTTGTAAGTAACAATGCTCTCATGATTTTGTATGGTCAGATGTCACCTGTCCATCTATGAACAATAGCTTATTGTAAAGTTATTCTGTGCCCTAAACATATCACAATGAAAAGTACAATACATTTTACAGAAAGGATTACGTAAAAGAAAACATCCAATTGAATACTGTATTTATTGAAAGCTGACCAAAAATAAATCTGAAAATAAATCCATACCAGTGTTTGGACAATTTTATTCTGGCATTCAAAAAGTTTCAGTTTGAAGGCAATACAGCCCAGAATCAGTATGCCAGTCAGGCAAAATTGCTGTGAGCACTGAATCAATTATCCCACCAACACAAGGAGGTTGAACATACCTGTTTGGTAAAACACTGTGGCCTGCTATGTGAAGAAGTCCAAAACTGCCTGCTCACATCCTTGTCCAACAGGAATTGTCAGTCCTTCAAGGTGTTTTTTATGGGACCGTAAGCATGATAATTGCTTGGGGAGAAATCAGTAATGCAGGACAGGTGCTCAAGTGCCTCCTGTTTTAGTTGGCATAACTTCTGCATTACAGCATTCACAATATGAGGATGTGCATTATCATGAAGCAATAGCACTGTTGGTTGTGCAGCATTCTGTAACGGTGGTTTCGACAGACATGCTGCCCTACACACATTCTTCATTATATGATGAATTTCTGCCAGTGCTCATCCTTCAGCAGCCAAGAAAAGAAAAACAGGATGCTAGTCCTATTTGGACACATTTGGTAATAATGTCACCATAGTTCACATTTCCGCATTTACCACAAACATGTCAGAAGGACACAAATGTAACATTGATCCCTTGCCTACTTGTTAATGCTGATACTCACATTGGAGTCAACTACATTGTGTCTATGCTGCAGCAGTGCCCTCAAATGGAAACTTTTTGAATGCTCCTTCAAGAAAACAGTTTTGCTTGACGTGCCGATTAGTTACTCTGGGTGAGGGGTGGGGCCACCGCTTCACACTAGAAACAAAACAGCAATCAAAGCAGTGAGTAAAACCCATTTAAGGGGTATCTTCTCATTGAATGCATTGCAGGGGTTAAAAAACAGTTGGCAAATATTATGCAATCCAGGGACTATGGTAAAAAATAAGAGCATTTTTTTACCTAAAAATACCATGGTTGTTCACTGTCAAGCTGAAAACTTTTGTCATTGTCCTCATATCTGTATTCTTCACCTCATGTTTTCTATGTTGTTTCTCCCCCAAATACTTAATAGAAGTTGGTTTCTGTTAAAAACAGATGAAATACAAATAGTTATCAGAAAGAGATGACAGACATTATCTTTTCAGGCCATCCCAGTGGTTATCAGTGTTGTCAACACGGAACAACCAAGACAATCAACGCGAGTATGAAGAAAGAGCTATGTTGCAAATTTCAACATTACTAACACGTCGCATGTGTGCAGAAGGAACAGCTATGTTTGGTCGCATGGGAGGAACAGCACATCGACACCATCGATGGAGCCCCCACTCAGTGCCTGCAGGTATTGCTGTTCACCTTCTTGTTGTCTATGAATTATGATGGTGGTGTAAAAGATAGGAACTGACATGAATCTGAATATAGTATCCTCTAGATAAAAATTATATTTCAACATAAAATTGATCTGTTGGTGCAAGTCTGATCCTGCTCGGTAAAATCATTTCTCACTGCTCTTATTGTGTCAAAATTATTAAATTGATTCTGCTGTAGAGGAGCACACATAAGTCCTGGAATCATGAACAAACGTAATATTTTCTGTAACTCAAGCAAAAGTGGTTTATGTATAGTAGTTTCTGCTGGTGCATATGTGGGATGTGTCATTGGGACTGGTATCACATCAGTAGAATGCAACAAATATCAAAAGAGTAAATAAACAAAAACGAAGAAAGGCACCTGTGGCTGATAAATGTGTGATGCATAGAAACATTTTACAGGACAGTGACTTTGTTAGCTTTTGAGTTAAAAGAAGGGGATTGTTCTCACTTCTGTTCAAGTGAAAAGATTAGTAGATTTAAATGTTAAGCCATGTGCTGAGTTCAACATCTTCAAAAGCTCTTCATTTCAACACAGACTGTACGTAGAGTGTTCTGGTATACATTTTGTGTCTTGTGCTGTCATATACAAAAATGTTACATATTCTCAAAATGCAGTGTAATCGTAGTAGAGCTCTTGTCAGCTTGAAGAATCATAATAGCATAGTAACAATGACAATGAAACTCTGGCCTTCCAGCAACTACAGCAGCATGCACAGTGCCACCTCACAAAATTCTCCAACCTGTTCACCTCCTGCTCCTGTCTTAGACTACCAATATCCGCAACCTTTACAACAGTCTCCAAGCCATCTACACATCCCCTCATAGCTGACAAATGTTGCCTTGCAGACCTACTGCATTTACCACACCCTACAGAATCCAGCACCTAAACAGTCCTAGACAAATATATAAACCCTTCCTACAAAAGCCTTCATCTCACAGAAGTGTCAGTCATTTCCAAAGGCCTTACCTTTTGCCCCATTAGTAATTTCCATCATGGAGGGCTTTTTTTAGACCTTCTCTTGTCATGGTCCTACAGTGGAAACACTTTTTTGCCATCAATCCTAGAAACTAGGTGCTGAACACACTGCACACCACAACACCAGTTATTCCAACAACTGGTTCATTTCCCATGCCATTGTGGACCTTCATACCAACACCAAATCCTCTGAGGTATCTGGGTGGGAACTACCCCTTGAGCATATTCTCCACTCTCACAATCCCAAAGATCTTAACTTCCACTAATCCCCTTCCTGCTTCTTTACCCCAAACTTTTGTCTTCTATTATTTTCCAATCATTCCTTCCCTGTGCAAACCTCTTACTCACCTATCTGTTACACTCCTGGAAATTGAAATAAGAACACCGTGAATTCATTGTCCCAGGAAGGAGAAACTTTATTGACACATTCCTGGGGTCAGATACATCACATGATCACACTGACAGAACCACAGGCACATAGACACAGGCAACAGAGCATGCACAATGTCGGCACTAGTACAGTGTATATCCACCTTTCGCAGCAATGCAGGCTGCTATTCTCCGATGGAGACGATCGTAGAGATGCTGGATGTAGTCCTGTGGAACGGCTTGCCATGCCATTTCCACCTGGCGCCTCAGTTGGACCAGCGTTCGTGCTGGACGTGCAGACCGCGTGAGACGACGCTTCATCGAGTCCCAAACATGCTCAATGGGGGACAGATCCGGAGATCTTGCTGGCCAGGGTAGTTGACTTACACCTTCTAGAGCATGTTGGGTGGCACGGGATACATGCGGACATGCATTGTCCTGTTGGAACAGCAAGTTCCCTTGCCGGTCTAGGAATGGTAGAACGAAGGGTTCGATGACGGTTTGGATGTACCGTGCACTATTCAGTGTCCCCTCGACGATCACCAGAGGTGTACGGCCAGTGTAGGAGATCGCTCCCCACACCATGATGCCGGGTGTTGGCCCTGTGTGCCTCGGTTGTATGCAGTCCTGATTGTGGCGCTCACCTGCACGGCGCCAAACATGCATACGACCATTATTGGCACCAAGGCAGAAGCGACTCTCATCACTGAAGACGACACGTCTCCATTCGTCCCTCCATTCACACCTGTTGCGACACCACTTGAGGCGGGCTGCACGATGTTGGGGCGTGAGCGGAAGACGGCCTAACGGTGTGCGGGACCGTAGCCCAGCTTCATGGAGACGGTTGCGAATGGTCCTCGCCGATACCCCAGGAGCAACAGTGTCCCTAATTTGCTGGGAAGTGGCGGTGCGATCCCCTACGGCACTGCGTAGGATCCTACGGTCTTGGCGTGCATCCGTGCGTCGCTGCGGTCCGGTCCCAGGTCGACGGGCAAGTGCACCTTCCGCCGACCACTGGCGACAACATCGATGTACAGTGGAGACCTCACGCCCCACGTGTTGAGCAATTCGGTGGTATGTCCACCCAACCTCCCGCAGGCCCACTATACGCCCTCGCTCAAAGTCCGTCAACTGCACATACGGTTCACGTCCACGCTGTCGCGGCATGCTACCAGTGTTAAAGACTGCGATGGAGCTCCGTATGCCACGGCAAACTGGCTGACACTGACGGCGGCGGTGCACAAATGCTGCACAGCTAGCGCCATTCGACGGCCAACACCGCGGTTCCTGGTGTGTCCGCTGTGCCGTGCATGTGATCATTGCTTGTACAGCCCTCTCGCAGTGTCCGGAGCAAGTACGGTGGGTCTGACACACTGGTGTCAATGTGTTCTTTTTTCATTTTCAGGAGTGTATATCTACCCTTTCTTCCTCCCATGTTGCCTACCCTCACAGTTTTGTGACTGCCACCCTTGTGATCCTGATGACTCCCATTCCCTCCCTAATCTTTCCTTGCCTAATAATTCTTACCTCCTCACTGCACACACCTCTCCTTTTCCCGCAACTCCTATCAGACTGAGCAACCACTCTTAAACAACCAGTGTTACCAATTGTTGCAGGTGGATATATTACAGTGGTCTATGAGAGTGTGTAAACATAAACCGGAAAAAGGGTAGTAGTTTAGAAGTTATTAAAGTGACTGTGAAGTTATGTGTTTCTGTTCATCATACACCAAAAATGCTTATCATAAAATTCAAATGAGTGTTTTACCTAGAATAACATATGGAATAAATTCATGCATTTGTTGTTTTCACGCTTGGACAGGAATCCTTCAAATAACAACTCTCTGCTGAACATGTGCCCCTAATTTGATTTAAAGTTACTCATCAATGATAACGAGAGTTTTATTTCCATTCTGTATTTCCATTGAACTATTTTGAAGAATCAGAGAATCTCTTAAATACTGACATCATACTATAAAATTCATCAAGGATATTTATGAGAATAAGAGTGGATGCAGTGGATAAAATTCTCCAGTGGTGCTTTTCAGTTGCAACTTTTTGTCCAAACAGAAGCTTCTAGGATCAGCAATCCCAGTGTCAATACTCACCAAATAAAAGAGAGATTAAGCAGCAGACAGACTAGTTGCCTTAGCAGACTCAATCAACAAATGAATATGTAGACGCTTCGTGAACTCAACTAGGAATTTCTGGAAGAAAAATGATGTTCTATTCATGAAACACTATTGCAAAAATTTAAAGAACTAGCATTTGCAGCTGATGACTCCAGTATGACTATTGTCACCAACATATATCTTGAATAAGAACCGCAAAGACAAGACAAGAGAAATTCGGACCCTTACAGAGTCATAGAGACAGTCATTTTCCTCTTGCTTCAATTATGAGTGGAACAAGAAAGAGAATGGCATGTTGTGGTATAAGATACCCTCTGCCATGTACTGTACGGTGGTCTGCAGAATATGTATGTAGATAGGCAGATGAAAGAATTTATGTCATCTCCAAATTTATACTCAATTTTTAAAAGAATTTTTTACCAATTAAAGTAGATAAATTTTGCACTTTACAATTATCATCATTTATATGATGATCTGCTGTAGGTATTACGTTGTCTGAAATTTCAGTAATGTTTTGTATCACTAAGCTAATTTTATATGTGAAGTTAAATGTCCTTAAATAAATGAAAAGCTTAGCAAGAGCAATTAGTGTGTCTGAGAAATAGTGAGTCTTCAATATTTGCAAACAGTCTTGTAACTGGTCAAGCTTAACTATTGTTGTGATTTATTCTCATAGTGTCTTAGTATAATCCTTTAAAGTATAATTTCCTGTGAATGAAATTGCTAAATATACTTTTCACAGTGGATAAATCTGAATTCATTTTAACTGAGTAGATAATGAAGTATTGTTTAAACAGTTTAAATCACAGTCAGCACATCCTTCGTGTAAGTCATCGCAATAGCGAGTTGTTCTTGAAATAGCTTTAGTTTTTCCTTAGTTCTTGTTGTCACTGTTTGATTTTGCAAAAGATTTTGATCATGTGAACTATGCTGTAATTCTGTGGGATTAGCAGAAATATTAAATATCGGTCACTCTGTTTCTAGAAAACAAAATGCAGAAAATTGTCTTCCATTGTGGATGAATAGGGAACATATTTTTTTCTATTTTCTTTTCTTTTCTCCTGGCACTCTGCTGTCTTTATGTGTGATCTGCCACTAAATGTAAAACCAAACAATGAAAAATCCAGGATGGAATGTAACAATACTATGAAAAGGATAGTTGCTACTCACCATATAGTAGAGATGCTGAGTTGCAGAAAGGCATAACAAAAAGACTGTCAGATAATTAGCTTTTGGCCAACAAGCCTTCATCAAAATTAGACAAGTTACACACACACATACACACTCATGAAAACGCAACTCACACACACATGACCACAGTCTCTGGCAGCTGGAGCCAGAGTCTTTGTGTGTGTGTATGTTGTCTAACTTTGACAAAGACCTTGTTGGCCAAAAGCTAATTGCACAACAGTCTTTTTGTTGTGCCTTTCTGTGGCTCACCATCTCTGCTATATGGCATGCCACTAAATATGACAGATGTAATATTTAATGTAAATGTGTTAGCAAATTAGGCAGTGTGTAATATCAGCCTGTAGCTTACAATAAAGAGATGATCACATCATTGCATCCATACAGTTTCTGATACCAAATTTTTATGAAACTGATGTTTGATTTCCAAATGATTATCAAGTAATCAGTTAAGTTAAACTGTACATTTTAAACTCTAGTAACTGAAGATGCAAAACTTTCTTGAAAGTATCACACTGGGGATCTTGTGCAGAAACAAAGTGCTGCTATCTTCACTACAAAGATCATGCTCATAGTCAATGATGCTGAAATACGAAAGCTTGTTTTGTATGCTTCTTTTCATTTTTTTTATATCCTACATTATTGTTTCTTGCGAAAACTGTGTGTATTCACAGTGGATAGCCTTAGCCCAGGAAAGGTTGATCAAAACAGTCTGCTGGATAGGATCCAATCTTTGTGTAGACTGCTCTCAAAGGTTCTTAGAGTTCTAGATTAGTTGTCCTAAATATGCACACTACCTTATGGAAGATATGGTTAATATGGACTCATTTCAAAGCATCAGAAGCAACCATTTATTGAGCATGAGATAGAAAAATAATTTTAAGTTAGGTATCACTTCCATAACTATTGTACATACAGATATACACTGTTCTGCAATTACATTTCAAATGAGAATCTAGCAAAACTAAAAATTTTGAGCAATAAACCACAGATTTCAAAATCTGTGTTGAGCAGCTTTTTGGGCACACACCTTTCTGCAGAGCAGTTATGTTAGATTAGAACCTTTTGCTGCACCATAAAGTTAGGCATGTTTGTGTGTTAATATTAATCAGTAGTCTGTGAATTCTATACGTTGTGGCATGTTCTGTGATTGAGGAACTCTGACTCAGACATCTCATGGAAGCTGTGAAATAAGATAAAGAAAATTAAATGAAAGCAATAAAGTAACTCCATGAGACTCGATACAAAATGAGTGTAAAAATTACAAATAAGGTTCTGCACTATGACTTGACTAGAGAAAACACAAACATTTTGTTACTGCCTGTAACTGTTTAATTTCACAGGTGGAACGTATATTCGGCTCGAGCATGAATGGAAGGAAGCTCACTGTCACAGCCACATCCATGGTTGCCAGGCCGGTAGCAGTGGACGTCAGCGAACCAATGTCAGCAGTACATCTGCAACAGCTAGTTGCACAGGCATGTCTATGTCAGCCCGACATCGGGTTCGAGGGCGCAGATGATACCCAGAGGGCAGGTTCAGTGCCACCAGTCCTGCATTCGTAAATCTTGAGCCTGTCTGCATATGTTCATTTGCATCAGTGCCTTTTACATCCAGGCAGTATCAGAAAAGTGCTAGTGACAACTGTTGTGTCTGCCTGCATACTCGTGGAGACAGCAACAGGAATTCACTGTGACATGGTTTTTTATACATCTGTGCTTCAGATTGGGCCAAACTCAAGTTCTACCTCAAAAAAAGCCTGTCAGTACAGTAAAAATTGCTGTCTTATTTTTCTGAAACAGCTGAATTCACAGAATGAGTAAGTGAAATGTAATTTTTATACTGTTCTCTTAGAACTGGCTCAAATGTTATAAAAAATAGAAAAATATTCTAATATTCTGTTAACTGGTAGTAGTCACTCCTACAAGGTAATCAGCCAATGTACTTGTTTACCTCTCAAGTATTCAGTTTTCACAAAACAGTCATACATTGGAAACTAATGTTTGTTTAAATTAGGGGTTACTCAGCTTCCTTTAATACAATGGATGTAGATTACACAATTTACATTATAACAAATAAACAGAAAATCCAACAAGATTTAGTTTACAACAAGCAAAGCAGTTTTTGTTGCATTATAAAAACGAAGTGCATGAGAATAGGTCTCATGTGCTGAATGTCAGTTTCTTTATGATTAATTTTTTTATATAGTTTATCTGAAATTTCTTACTGTTCATTTGTTGCCATGTTTCATTAATGGTTGTAAAAAGTTATTGTATTTAGATTTGTGACAAAAAGTATAAGAAAATTTTATGTTTTATTTTACATTTATGTCATTTTACTGATACTATACTGGAAGACAATTATAAACAAGCAGTCAGTGTTTTATAAAGGCTTACTTCATTTGTCTCCTTGCATAGCTCAGTGGTTAGTGGGTTGTCTGCTATGTGCAGAACCCATGTACAGTTCCCAGAACTATCAAGGACTTTTCCTTGGTAGGAAGATTGAGATAGGGTGCACTTAGTCTTGTGAGATTACTTGAGGAGCTACATGAATTAGAAGTAGTGGCTCCAAGGTCTAGAAAGCAGGCATATACAGAAAGGGTGGTGTGCCTGATCCTGAGCCATCCTGAACTTCATTCAAATTATGCTGTAATGCAGAGGATAATACATCAGCCAGTCATCACATGGTCCTCTGGGCCTGATTGTCATGGCTTGCATAGAGTAATAAATCTTTATAAAGCAGAAACTGCTGACTTTTCACCCAGAGTAGGACAGTGATTATTACTTTTTTAAAGGCAAGTTGTCTAGTAGTCTTGAAACACTTGTTTACTGTTACTGGGTGACAGTAATCTTACAGAAGTGTGTGTATGAGTTGTTTGTTTTTATTGTAATATATTACCATGTTTAAGAAACATAAGTAATTTGCCATTCTTCCTTAGATGTCATTGATGAGTTAAGTTTTAACTTAAATTCTCATATATGGAAAAGGCATGAGTATAAGTATGAAATGTTCTGATTGTTGACTGTTAACAAATGTTCTTAGATGAGTTACACCATATCAAATGAATTATTTTTAGCAATTCTCTGATGCTTACATAATGAGTAAGCAAATCAGTGACATCATCTTCCAGCTCTAGTCTGTTTTATGTATTTTTTGTTAGTTTTTATCTGATAAGGATTCCAGACAGATGCAATATCCATATTATTTGTTCCTTCACACAACATCTGCATGATCATTAAGTTACTTCCAAACTTACATACCAATGAATGGGCAAACTATCACTTATTGTTGAACTTGTTGAGGTGTAAAAGTCCAACCAAACACGTCGCATATTGCTGTGCACTGTGACTATAATGATAGTCTGTCTGGATGTAGATTTAACTAAGACTCATTCCTTGTTAAGATTGTTTGAGCAACCTTTTAATCTTTCTTATATGTGTCAATGAGATCTGTCTACTTATATCTAGAGTTTATGTGAATAATGGTATTAACACTGCCCTGGAAATTCCCATTCATCCATTATCAATCACAATAACTAAGAGACAGTCCCTGATTTTGGTAAACATCTGTTACACTTAGTTAATGTTGCCTGTTGTTGTGCTTGTTGATGGCCCAAAAAGTAACATTATCAATGTAGATACAATAGCACAAACATAAAAAAATTAAGAGTAAGTGTTTACCTCTATAACAGCTGTTGTCTGAAATGGTCTTTACTGTGTGTTCTTTCCTTTTTGAAAGTGTATGTATTTTCTTGGAACCATCATACTATATGTTTCTAAATACAATATATACACTGATTGACAATTGCTAAGGAACAGAGACATTATTGGATAGGAATAATCACAAGCAATAATGACTTACACGAAACATGGTACATATGTAATAGAGGTAGTGTGGTGTATTTGTAATGAAAAATGATACAGATTACACCACATGGGAAAGCAGGTTAATGGACAAGAATAACATTTATGACTAAGATGGGTCAGACTTCCAACATAAAGGTGAATATTGCACTCTCAGTAAGAAATATATCCTCCTTAGGTACTAGCACACATTTTGCACCTGTTATTCATGCTGGCTACCAAACTGCTGAGATGTTCTTGGGGGATATTGTCTCACTTCACTCACAAAGCAGTTTGGAAATCTTGGACAGTTTGGGTAGTGGATGTTCATTGAGAAACATGTGTGCCAAGAGCATCCCATGGATGCTCTACAGAGTTCAGGTCCATGGAGTACTCAGGACACTCCTGTTTTCAGTACCTTTACTTTCTGAAGTGTCCAAGGCCTCAGCAGTCCTTTATGGGCAGGCATTATCATCCATAAACAGAAATTTGGGACCTGCCACACTCCTAAACAGACAGATATGATCCAGAATAATCTCCCCGCAATACTGTCATGCTGTAAAAGTACCTTGATCAAAGATATGTACTGGTGTTCGGCCACTGTGCATAATGCCTGTCCACACCGTAATACCTAGGCCATACAGATGATTTTCATGAACATTCTTTAGTGTGTGATGTGTTCTGCTCTTCCTTCACACTAACTGGTGGGTAGAATCATTTGCACAGTGAAGCAGGATTCATCAGAGAACATCACCCAGGACCACTGTTGCTTATCCTGACCAACATGCTCCCTACACCAACGAACTCTCTCTCATTGATGGCATGGTTGACATGAGATGCATTTAACAGGCCTCTGAGCATATAAATCAGCCTGATTTAATCACTGCAAAATGGTTGTGGCAGAGAAACTTGTAACAGTGACAGTTGCAAGGTCTGCAGCGTTCTACCTAGGAGTGAGATGTCTGTTCCTTTTCACCACTAGGACTACGTGTCAATACTCTTGCGGTGTGGTGGTCCACCTATGAGCACCGGCATGCTTTTGCTGGCATTTCCACCTTCAGAGGCCTGTTTTAATCACATTAGTAACACTTTGAGCCATCCAACTACTCATCCACGATCATAAGCATTCAAATGATGTCTTGCTGTACCACACAGAATGTTGCACTAATCTGTTCCACAACCACCTTCGTCAAACATTGTACTGCATGAACTGTCAAATGCCTATGGAGAATTTGTGTACAAGCTTTGCTGCAGTTAACATGTGGTTGGGTGTTCTGTAGCAATTATCGATTGTCCTGTAACAATTGGCAGTTGTTCCTTAGCAACTGTCATATTTGTGTGTTCATTAGGAATGTGTATGCAGTTATGTTTCAGTATCACAATTTTCAGGGTTAGTGAAGGAAGTACTGTTATTAAGATAGCAAACCCTCACATCCCAAAAGTACATATTTTGTAGGAAACTAAAAAAACACAGTTTTTTTCATTGATACAGGTAATACTACTTTAAAGAAGTGTTTAGTCATAATCTAAAGTAAAAGTTATCTGCTGCACACTTTATTAGGAAATTTTTATGGTATTTATGACCTTACTAAATTTGATACATACTTTCACAACAAAACATTGTTAACATGTAACAAGTTATGAGTTTCTGCTCTCAGATAGTTTGTAATGTTACTAATAGAACTGATTGCACAAACACTTTAAAAAAACTTTAGTTTGAGTTAATACATTTTTCACACAAAAATAAAAGTTAGGGAACAGTTCTTTGTGTTTTTCCTACAATTTGCTTGATATAATTTGTAAAAAAAGACCATAAAAAGGATGATAATCTCTTGGAATAAATGATTTTTGAGACAGTAAAACACAATAGTTACATGCACAAATTGCAGCTGGCCTAGTGTACAGGTTTTTTATATTCCTAATGACTGTATTGGGAGTAAGTTCCAATCCTCTTTAAAAAAACTAGTTTACATTTGATACCTCACAGATGGATTATACCTCAGAGCTGATGTGTCTTTAACCCTTGAGTCTCCTACTTTATTCCCTGGATGAACTGATTTGTAGTACAGAACTTCGGGTTACTTCCTATATTACAACAACATAATTAGCCAAGGGATAGAGCACCTGTTTCTCTTTCTGTATTCAGTTGTGGAATACACACTACTGCATTCCATTACGAGGTAAATATTTTTGAATTATTGTCATACTATTTGCTACACTTTCATGCTGAAACACATTTGAGAGAAGTACTCATACAGTTTGATTCTGAGCACAACACCAATCATTATAAAATATTTTATTTTTGTCGCAGTCTTATATTGCTGTGTCTAAGAAAATTTTGTAATGAAAGTTGCACACACATTAACATATAACCCTCCTTCTCTTTCATGCCAGATATACTAACCACTGAACCATCTTATAAATTATAAACAGTGAAATTGTGACACACAAGTTTCTGCTTAACATAAAAACAACTGGCCTAGGTTCCAGTAGCTAACTGCAATGCTTAAACATCCATTGTATATGTACAACACTGTCCTGTTTCATCCATGTTTCGACCATTTAATTTCTCTGGTCTTGCCCTCTCTTTATTCACTTGGTTAGCACTGAACTGACTCTCTAAAATATTATGTAACTCATAAGAAAAACAAGGATCACATTTCTCTTTCTTTGGACAATAAAAATGTTGTGTTAATTTATTTCTTTTACAAGAAAATCTTTTGCAGCAGTTAGTTCAGTATTGTTACTAATGCAATTGTTTTCAAATGCTCTGTGCAGTTCACTAAATGACAGAAAATTTGGCTCCACATAAAGCTTGGAAGTAGATGCTCAGCCATAATGAGATGACAACTTTTGAATTTTATCTAAAAATTTACAAACATTTCCCTGCGATTCCTTACTTTCTACCTTCTGTACTCTTCCTGTTTTGAAATACTGTAATTATTCTCTTTACTCTGTTTAACACAGCTACAGCTGCTAACTGACCATTTACCAATTCTGAAAGTTAGAAGGAACATTTTTTACTTGTGGGCAACACATAATTTTGTACTTTAAAATTGTACCAAAGGCCTCATTTCCTTTCTGATTATTCTACCTTTTTTGTGAACTAGGGTAACAACACACTCTTTCTGTCATACTAAATTCATATTTGACCAAAATGTATGACATATTTGACTACAGTTCTCTTCCAGTAATGGAGAACACATTCTCTGTTCCTTGAATTGTAGCAGAATTTTGATGAGCATTGTGGATCCGTTTTCACAGGTTCTCTTGTTATTTGAGTTTGTTCTACTTTTTGACACTCAGAGGACTTTTGTATTCCTTCTCTTTCATTCTAGAGATTTTAGCTTCATTCCTTTTTCACTTTTCCAATCAGAAGGATCCACTTTATCGTTCTTAGCATACTTTCTTGTTACTTCCTTACCTTCATTCATAGTTCTAGGTCCACTGTGTTATTCAAGATATTTATTTGTTCAACTTGGTTTTTCATGTGATTCTGATTACCTAATACCACAATAGCTGTAACTGATTGTACTTTGTTATTTTTTCCTAGTTTCTCATTTCTAACCTCTTTCTCCTCTTATTGGATATTTAAGGACAAACTTTCTTCCTCTGTTTTCTTGTTGGATTCAGATGACCTACTTCTGAGTCTTCAGTTTTCTCTGCTGTAGTAGGCTTATAACTTGTGGCTGAATCTATGAAATCACTGCCTTTCTGAATTACTTAAAGGGTTGTTTGCTGATGAGAATGGTGTTGCTTCCACTTGTGACTTCTGAGTAGGGAAATAATGTCAGATATACAAATTATGGCACATCAATCACTACACTATAACACTCTTAAATTACACAAAGAATGTTATAAATATCGCCAACAAACTCTAAATAATTACTACATTGGGAAAACAATAAAAGGAGACTGATAAATTTCTAAGCAGAAATAGTATTCTAAGATACAAGGTTTCATACCTTAAGATTTAAGTGTTACGTGATATGAGGTTTTGATACTTTGCAACAAAAGACCTAATCGTACCTGTATTGAGAGACAGGGTCTTTCATGGAACACATTTCTTGATGTGTAAAAACATGTAACTCAAAACTGACAGTTTTTAAGTTACAAGCTTTTTCTGTATTAACAGTGATACAGTTTTTATCACCTGAAACAGTTACAATTTGACAAAAAAATCATCACATACTTCTTCTTCACAAAAATTTACTGTACACAAAATTGCATAGAACTGCTAGATATCAAATATTCTTTTCTTCCAAACGTGTGTGTGCGTAGGGCAGGGGGGGGGGGGGGGGGGAGGAGGAGTTAATCAGCAGCTTTATGAATTGTTCACTTGTAGGAAACTTAGTAGAATTAAATATGTCTTTATATGACAACATGTATGTAATCAAGTATTTTGGATATAGATGTACCTTCCTTATTTCAGATATACATTGCTTCATATATATAAAATATACATTGCTTCATATATATAAATGTTGCTGCTCTCTTTGTTAATTTGTATTGCTAGAATGAAATATATTGTTTGTTGGCTTCACAAGAACAGTCTTTCTCTAGAATTCAGTATTGTTTACTAACCTACTTAAAAGACCTTCCAAAGACTTTAAGTGACTGATCCAAACTATAATATGTACCGGCATCACAAGCATATATAAGAGTTGCCCAGAAAGTAATGCACATTTTTTCTCAGCTGAAAACAGTGCTTCGAATGCAAAACGTTATGTATGTATTATTTGAAGTCTCCTGAGTGAGCATGCCCAAGTTTCCATCACTTCCAACAGATAGCGTACCTGCAGGGCAGTTTCAAAATGGCATCTACAGATGACGAACATCACAAGCAACGTGCCATCATTGAATTTCTCATTGCAGAGAAAGAAACTGTGGGGAATATTCACAAACACTCATGCAAAGTCTATGGGACATCTGCTGTCAACAGAAGTACAGTTAGTCACTGGGTGCAGAGGATGAGGTCATCTGAAGGCGGTTCGTCGGAGCACTTCAATTTGCAGCAATCAGGGAGACCATCCACCGCTGTCACATCTGACATGTTGCAGTGATCTGGTGTTGTCATTCAGAAGTACAGACACATTATGACTCGGCAGTTGGTAGACATGTTGAGGATGATGGGAAGCTGACACACACAGTGAAGCATTGTCCCAACCACCAGGACAAGGGTTAGTACTGACAGGGCATACACGCCCTTATTTTCACTGAAGGAAGGCCATAGAAGGGGATGGAGGTTACTTAGAAAAATAGGGTGTGTAGATTAAACACCATTCTTTCTTGTGTATTATTCTCATTATGTTCAATAAAGCATTTTTGAAGAAAAAAAAATTGGTGCATTATTTTCTGGGCAACCCATGTAAATTAAAGAGTTTAAACTCAACAATGTAGGAAAAGACAGATTGCTACTTACCACAAAGAAGGCTTGTCAATTTGCAGACAGGCTCAATTAAAAGACACTTATGTAAAGCTTTTGGCCACAGTCTTCATCAGTAAGAGAGAGATGCACACCATCCACACACAAGCAAACACACTTCATATACACAACTGCCAAATCCAGCACCTCAGGCCAGAATGCTAGCATTCTGGTCTGAAATGCTGGCATTGGTGGTCATGTGTGCATGAGGTGTGTGTGTGTGTGAATGGCATGTGTCTGCCTTTTACTGATGAAGTCTGCAGCCAAAAGCTTTATGTAAGTGTCTTTTAATTGTGGCTGTCTGCAGCTTGATGTGCCTTCTTTACAGTAAGTGGCAATCTGTCTTTTTGTACATTTTTGATATTCCTACCTTGAGTTTCCATTGTTAGAGCCCAAAATCAACCATACTAAACATAAATCATACCATAATGGGTAAACAAGTGGTTGATAGCAAACAGTTAAAGTCTCGATTTCACAAAGATTCATGTTGCCGCAGTTTCACCTGAAAAAGTTTTCGCGGCTTGTGATGCTTTTCTGGTGGATGTGTTCAATACATTCTCTCAGTTCTGCTGCCTGATCACATTTTGTGTATCCTACAAAATTTCCTAATGGCAATTGCAGAGGAAGCACTACTGTCAGTCACATTAAAATCTTCTTGCTCTTGGCAATACATGGATGATATCTCTTTGTGTCACCTCATGGAACTGAAACTGTGTCCAGGTTTGTTCAACATCAAAATTGACCCCCATCCAAATATTCATTTTATGATGGAGATTGAGAAAAATGGCACATTACCCTTCTACAACGTTTTGGTAAAAGAAAAGCTGATGGAATGCTGTGGCACAGCATGTACTGCAAGTGTACCCACACCAACTTATTTGCACAGGCTACACAATGAGGTAGGTTACTCCACACTCTGATTCACAGAGTATACATTGCGTCCGATTCTGATAGCTTGCCATGTGAGCTTCAACATCTTATGACAGTTTTCTGACAGAATAGCTATTCTGAGAGGCAGATTTATCAGCCATTTGAATGAAAATGAGTTCAGCTGAGGGAACAAAATGATAAAATAGAAGCAGCTGTTATCATAGATTTCTTGCTATCCTTTGGCAGTATTTCCTCAAGTATTGGAAGGATCCTCAATGGACCCAACATTACATTACGTATGTCTTTCATCTTCCAGAAAAACTGAGGAGATTGTTGAGATCTGCCACAGACAATGTTGGCATCGGGAAACAAGAAGAATAGAAGATTGCTTGTGCGTATGGAATGACATGCATTGGCCAGATGCCATAAAGTCCATAACCAATGTGATGAACATCATCGTCATACATATCTATTGTGTTAGTACAGGTTCTCATATGCTGTACCAGGAGACAAGATTTATATAGTCAGTTTCATCTTTCTAAGGCTATGTGATAAAGGAGACCACACATGTGACTCCCAGCAGATATGTTCAATACAAGTCTCTCAGGTCCACCACTGGTTCATGTTTTGTTTGTCCTACATTTTCTTGAGTCACCTGTTCAACATCATCAGGCGTGGGCTGTTTTTACTACTTGCAAGTAGCAACTAGTATTGTCAGTATTGCAACAGTCTATTTGGAGACCTTGTTTGAAAGTTGCATGTGCACCATCAAATTGATTGCCAATGGATACCAGTAGTATGTTCAGAACCACCCACACAAGTCCGAGGTGATGGGTGGTGGGACAATGTGATAAAAGACACACTGCAAATTTGCACAGCGGATAACCTAATAAATAGTGACTCAGGATACCAATTAAGTACAGCCTGTTACCCAACACTTGGCGCCATTAAATATAGAATAAAACAAGAATTTCCTATGACAGTTGCACATAATGAAGAAACCATATAGCAAACAATTTTGGTTTGACTCATGGCCATAGTGATACCAGGGAATGTGCAGAAGACCACAGCTTGACTCCTGGTAGTGGCTTCTAAACATACTACCATCATCTAGCTTGACCACACATGCACAGCTCCCTAACAAAGCTTCCATAACAGACTGTAACAGTGTGGACATTGCCAGTTGCTACTTGTTGGCAGTAACAAGTAGTCACTACCTGTTGATATCGAGCAGTTACCTGAAGGTATAATATACACAAAATGTGATCCAGTATGATGCATGCAGGTGAATCCTCTTGTCAAAACAGGAGAACATGCACCAACGAACAGTGCTCAATACTGAGATAATTGTATAGAACTTCATTTTGCTTTTGTAATTGGAAATTTGGAGAAAAGAGAACCACTTGTACGAATGTCAAGAGCTCAGATGTAAACCCAGTACTAAACAAAGAAGGGAAAGCAGAAAGGTGGAAGGAGTACATTAGAGGGTCTATACAAGGGCTATGTACTTGAGGACAATATTATAGAAATGGAAGAGGATGTAGATGAAGATGAAATGGGAGATATGATACTGCGTGAAGTGTTTGACAGAGCACTGAAAGACCTAAGTCGAAACAAGGCCCCCAGAGTAGACAACATTCCATTAGAACTACTGACAGCCTTGGGAGAGCCATTCCTGACAAAACTCTACCATCTGGTGAGCAAGAGGTATGAGACAGGCGAAATACCCTCAGACTTCAAGAAGAATATAATAATTCCAATCGCAAAGAAAGCAGGTGTTGACAGATGTGAAAATTACCGAACTATCAGTTTAATAAGTCACGGCTGCAAAATACTAACACAAATTCTTTACAGATGAATGGAAAAACTAGTAGAAAAAGACCTCGGGGAGGATCAGTTTGGATTCTGTAGAAATATCAGAACACGTGAGGTAATACTGACGCTACGGCTTATCTTAGAAGCTAGATTAAGGAAAGGCAAACCTACGTCTCTAGCATTTGTAGACTTAGAGAAGGCTTTTGACAATGTTGACTGGAATACTCTCTTTCAAATTCTGAAGGTGGCAGGGGTAAAATACAGGGAGCGAGAAGCTATTTACAATTTGTACAGGATCCAGATGGCATTTATAAGAGTTGAGGGACACGAAAGGGAAGCAGTGGTTGGGAAGGGGGTGAGACAGGGTTGTAGCCTCTCCCCGATGTTATTTAGTCTCTATGTTGAGCAAGCAGTGAAGGAAACAAAAGAAAAAATCGGATTAGGTATTAAAATCCATGGAGAAGAAATAAAAACATTGAGGTTTGGCGATGACATTGTAATTCTGTCAGAGACAGCAAAGGACTTGGAAGAGCAGTTGAATGGAATGGATAGTGTGTTGAAAGGAGGATATAAGATGAACTTCAACAAAAGCAAAATGAGGATAATGGAATGTAGTCGAATTAAGTCGGGTGATGCTGAGGGAATTAGATTAGGAAATGAGACACTTAATGTAGTAAAGGAGTTTTGCTATTTGGGGAGCAAAATAACTGATGATGGTCGAGGGATATAAAATGTAGACTGGCAGTGGCAAGGAAAGCATTTCTGAAGAAGTGAAATTTGTTAACATCGAGTATAGATTTAAGTGTCAGGAAGCCATTTCTGAAAGAATTTGTATGGAGTGTAGCCATGTATGGAAGTGAAACATAGACGATAAATATTTTGGACAAGAAGAGAATAGAATCTTTCGAAATGTGGTGCTACAGAAGAATGCTGAAGATTATATGGATAGATCACATAATTAATGAGGAAGTATTGAATAGTATTGGGGAGTAGCGAAGTTTGTGTCACAACTTAACTATAAGAAGGGATCGGTTGGTAGGAAATGTTCTGAGGCATCGAGGGATCACCAGTTTAGTATTGGAGGGCAGCGCGGAGGGTAAAAATCGTAGAGGGAGACCAAGAGATTAAGCAGATTCAGAAGGATGTAAGTTGCAGTAAATACTGGGAGATGAAGATGCTTGCACAGGAGAGAGTAGCATGGAGAGCTGCATCAAACCAATCTCAGGACTGAAGACCACAACAACAACACCACCATTATTGGTCTTCCCCAAGGTCAGCTTCTATCAGTTTTTCCATTCGTCTGTAAAGAATTCGTGTTAGTATTTTGCATCTGTGTCTTATTAAACTGATAGTTCGGTAATTTTCACATCTGTCAACGCCTGCTTTCTTTGGGATTGGAATTATTATATTCTTCTTGAAGTCTGAGGATTTTTCGCCTGTCTCATATATCTTGCTCACCAGATAGTAGAGTTTTGTCAGGACTGGCTGTCTCAAGGCCGTCAGTAGTTCTAATGGAATGTTGTCTACTCTCGGTGCCTTGTTTGGACTCAGGTCTTTCAGTGCTATGTCAAATTCTTCATGCACTATCATATCTCCCTTTTCATCTTCATCTACATCCTCTTCCATTTCCATAATATTGTCCTCAAGTACCTCGGCCTTGTATAGACCCTCTATATACTCCTTCCACCTTTCTGCTTTCCCTTCTTTGCTTAGAACTGGGTTTCCATCTGAGCTCTTGATATTCATACTAGTGGTTCTCTTTTCTTCAAATGTCTCTTAAATTTTCCTGTAGGCGATATCTGTCTTATCCCTATCTTATCCCTAGTGAGATAAGCCTCTACATCCTTACATTTGTCCTCTAGCCATCCCTGCTTAGTCATATTGCACTTCCTGTCGATCTCATTTTTGAGACGTTTGTATTCCTTTTTGCCTGCTTCATTTACTGCAATTTTATATTTTCTCCTTTCATCAATTAAATTCAATATTTCTTCTGTTACCCAAGGATTTCTACTAGCCCTCGTCTTTTTACCTACTTGATCCTCTGCGTCTTTTTACCTACTTGATCCTCTGCTGCCTTCACTACTTCATCCCTCAGAGCTACCCATTCTTCTTCTACTGTATTTCTTTTCCCCATTCCTGCCAGTTGTTCGCTTATGCTCTTCCTGAAACTCTGGAAACTCTGTACAACCTCTGGCTTAGTCAGTTTATCCAGGTCCCATCTCATTAAATTCCCACCTTTTTGCTGTTTCTTCAATTTTAATCTACAGTTCATAACCAATAGATTGTGGTCAGAGACCACATCTGCCCCTAAAAATGTCTTACAATTTAAAACCTGGTTCCTAAATCTCTGTCTTACCATTATATAATCTATCTGATACCTACTAGTATCTCCTGGATTCTTCCATGTATACAACCTTCTTTCATGATTCTTGAACCAAGTGTTAGCTATGATTAAGTTATGCTCCGTGCAAAATTCTGCCAGATGGCCTCCTCTTTCATTTCTTAACCCCAATCCATATTCACCTACTATGTTTCCTTCTCTCCCTTTTCCTACTCTCGAATTCCAGTCACACATGACTATTAAATTTTCATCTCCCTTCACTACCTGAATAATTTCTTTTATCTCATCATAGATTTCATCAATTTCTTCATCATCTGCAGAGCTTGTTGGCATATAAACTTGTACTACTGTAGTAGGTGTGGGCTTCGTGTCTATCTTGGCCACAATAATGCGTTCACTATGCTGTTTGTAGTAGCTTACCCGCACTCCTTTTTTTTTTATTCATTATTAAACCTACTCCTGCATTACCCCTACTTGATTTTGTATTTATAGCCCTGTATTCACTTGACCAAAAGTCTTGTTCCTCCTGCCACCAAACCTCACTAATTCCCACTATATCTAACTTTAACCTATCCATTTCCCTTT
Source organism: Schistocerca gregaria (assembly GCF_023897955.1). Lineage (NCBI taxonomy): Eukaryota > Metazoa > Arthropoda > Insecta > Orthoptera > Acrididae > Schistocerca > Schistocerca gregaria. Next base: position 308,261,013 of record NC_064927.1, read on the forward strand.
TTAAATTTTCTAACCTACCTGCCTGATTAAGGGATCTGACATTCCACGCTCCGATCTGCAGAACGTCAGTTTTCTTTCTCCTAATAATGACGTCCTCCTGAATAGTTCCCGCCCAGAGATCTGAATGGGGGACTATTTTACCTCCGGAATATTTTACTCAAGAGGGCGCCATCATCATTTAACTATACAGTAAAGCTACACACCCTTGGGAAAAATTACAGCTGTAGTTTCCCCTTGCTTTCAGCCATTCGCAGTACCAGCAGAGCAAGGCTGTTTTGGTTAGTGTTACAAGGCCAGATCAGTCAATCATCCAGACTGTTGCCCCTGCAACTACTGAAAAGGCTGCTGCCCCTGTTCAGGAACCACAAGTTTGTCTGGCCTCTCAACAGATAATCCTCCATTGTGGTTGTACCTACGGTATGGCCATCTGTATCGCTGAGGCACACAAGCCTCCCCACTAACGGCAAGGTCCAGGGTTCATGGAGGAAGACCAGTAATGGTAGTGGGACAGAATATACAGGAAAGGTTAAAATCAGTTAGCCACTCTCCATATACAGGGCATGTTCAGTTGCAAACAAGGAAAACACTACTATACATATTAGCTTTCAGGCAAAACACCTTCATGCAAAGTAGGAAACACACACACACATTCATACAAGTACAACTCATACACACATTACCACTGTCTCTGGCATCTGTGACTAGATTGCAGACTGCAGCAGCACTTGAAAGGAGAAGCAATTTCTGGGTGGTTGGGGTAAGGAGGAGGGGGCAGGGAGGGGATACCAAGGTAGGGGTGGGTGAAGATGTGGTGCTGCTTGTGGAAGTGTCCAAGTATGTGGTGGGAACAGGGTAGGGCTTCTACGTACAGTCAGTGATTTGAAGGGGGGGGGGGGGGGGATGGGGGGCACTGGATGTGGAAAGAAGTATAGACGGGTAAACAGACTATTGGGTGCACTGGCACAATAGACGGCTGTGTAGTGCTGGAGTGGGAGAAGGGAATGGGATAGCTAGGAAGAGGACAGGGACTAGTGAAGGTTGAGGCTAGGAGGATTATGGGAACATAAGATATACTGCAGGCAGAGTTCCCACCTGCAAAATTCAGAACAACTGCTGTTTGTAGGAAGCATCCCGATAGTGCAGGTTGTAAAGTAGTCACTGAAGTGAAACACACTGCATTGAGCAGCATGTTCAGGAACTGAGTGGACCAGCTGTCTCTTGGTCACAGTCTGCTGGCTGTGATTCATGTGAACAAACACCTTGTTAGTAGTCATGTATATATACAGTAGAAAGCTGCACAGTGGTTGCTGCTTAGATTGTAGATCTCATGAGTGCTTTCTCAGGTAGCACTGCTTTCAGTGGGATAGGAGATGCCTGTGACCAGACTGGTCTTGCACATAGGTATATTGGAAGGATGTGAGCACTGAGGCAAGGAGTAGGGAGCAAGGGTGGAGTAGGGATGGACAAGGAATTTGGTAGGTTCCTGTGGACAACAGAATACCACTATGGGAGTGGTGGGAATGAAAGCATGTAGGACATTTCTCATTTCACAGCATGATGAGAACCAGTTGAAATTCTGGAAGAGAATGTGATTCAGTCTAGGGGAGTGCTTCTTTCTGGATAGATGGTGGGTATGTAGAAGGTGGTAGATGACTGGAGAGATTAGGAACAGGAGATCTGTACTTTTAGAAGGCTGGGAGGGAAATTTTTAATTTGTGAAGGCTTCAGTGAGACCTTTGGTATATATGGGGAGACTGCTCGTTACTTATGATACAAAGACAACAGGTGGCTATGCAGAATGGAAGGGACTTCTTGGTATGGAACGGGAAGCAGTTGTCAAAGTGTAGGTAGTGCCAGAGGTTGGTAGATTTGATACGGATGGAGATACTGCTGTAGCCATCCCTGCAGTGGTCAACATTGAGAAAGACGGCTTGTTGCATTGAGGAGGACCAGGTAGATCAACATAAAGAAAGATGACTTGTTGCATTGAGCAGGACCAGGTAAAGCAAATGGGGTGAAGGTGTTGAGTTCTGAAAGAATGTGGATAAGGTGTTCTCACCTTCAATCCAGATCATGAAGATGTTATCAATGAATCTGAACTAGATGAGGGCTTGGGCTTCTGGGTTGTTAGGAAGAACAGATTCCTTAAGATGGCCCATGAATAGGTTGGCACAGGGTGGTACCATGTGGGTGCCCATTTCTGTATGACAGATTTCTTTCTAGGTGTTGCCTTCAAAGCAGAAGTAATTATGGGTGAGAATATAGGTGATCATGTTGATCAAGAAAGTGGTTGTAGGTTTGGAGTCAGTCAGGTGTTGAGAAAGGTGGGGTCCAGTTGTGGTAACGTTATGGGCAATGGGGATGTTAGTGTAGAGGGAGGTGGCATCAACACTTGTGGTAAAGGAATAGAAACTGTGGAGAGTTGGTGAAGGAAAGGGTTGGTGTCTTTCAGGGTATGTGATTCATGATAAGCTGAAGATGTCAGTCCACAAAAGCAGAGATTTTCTCAGTGGGACACAGTAGCTGCCACAATGGGGGCATCCAGGATGTCTGGGCTTATGGACTTTAGGGAGAATGTAGCAAGCCAGGTAATCTTTCCTGTTCAAAATGACAGTGATGGAGCATTTGTCAGTACGTAAGATTATAAAGTTGGGATCAGTTTTAAGGTGATGGATTGCAGTTGTTTTGAAGATGTATGGTTGGTTTCCATGTTGAGTGAATTGGGGACGGATTGTGAGGCACGGTTTGAGGCTAAGCAATTCTGAAATTTTAACTGGGGGTGATTTTGGAGCAGTGGGGGTGGATCATGCTTGGATGGAAGAGTGGGCTCTGCCAGGCAGAGTTCAATATTTGTTTTTTGGAAGTCTGATGGTAGGACTGGTGGCTGGTGGAGAAAAAGTGTTTCTATTGTATGGATCAGGAGAAAGAGAGAAGTTGTTTAATAACAAGTCCAGCATAATTGAATTTTTGGGTGGGGTAAAATTTAAGGCTTTTGGAAATGACTGATACTTCACTAGGACTAAGCTTTTTGGAGGACGGTTCAAACTGTCTTTCAGGTCTGTTTTGGTTCTGGACTCTGTATGGTGGTGGAGTTTCTAAGGGTGTGGTAAATGTAGTAGGTCCATGAGACAGGTTTTGTCAGCTATGAGGTGATGCAGGGGAGGTTTAGAAGCTCTTGTAGAGTCGGTGGATGGTGGAAATCTGAGGTGGAAGTAGAAAGTGAACAGGTTGGAGAGTTTTCTGAAGTGGTGTTATTGATGCTGATCTAATTCCTGGAGGGAAAAGTTTTAATGTGAGAAATAGGTTGCAGAAATGTGGGACTGCAGAGCAGGAGAATTTTATGGATGGAAAGGTTTCACAGCACTAGGTTAGTGAGGGCTATGGACTGGCAGTATTTGAACAGATAGAGATCACTATGGAAGATAGGGTTTAAGCCAGAGACAACCCATGGCCTTGCAGGATTGAACACTACCTTCCTCACTGCATGACTGACACCAAACATTCAACATCCCTCGTGATCACTATGACCAACTATATCCTCACCTGCAAGTACTTCTCCTTTGGCAGCATCAATCCAAATCCCTCACCTGTTTCAATTTCACAGATGACACTTCTGTGATCTGGATCGAGGGTGAGGGCACCCTATTTACATTCCTCCAGGACGTCAACACCTTCACTACCATTCACTTCTCTTGTTCCTCATCAAATCAATAAGCCACCTTTCTCAATGTTGAGCTCCACCAACAGCAATACCTCCACTTTGACGGCTGTCATCCATTCCACATCAAGCAGTCCCTTGCATACACGTTAGCTACCCACGGTATTTGCTTCAGTAGCAATGAACAGTCCTGCTCCAAATATACCAAGGGTGTCACTGAGGCCTTATGGAGTGAAAATAACCTCCCAATTACCTATACAATATTCTCCTCCATCTCTTCTCCATCCTTTCTCCCAACTCCTTACTCCTTGCCTCATGGCCCATATCTCTGCAACAGACCTAGATATAAGATCTGTCTCATACATCCTCTCCCCACCACCTACTCCAGTCTGGACACAGGCATCTCCTATCTCATCAAAGTCAGGGCTACTGAGAAAGCAGTCCATTGATCTACAAACTAAGTTGCAACACCTGTGCTGTTTTCTATACGGGCTTGACAACTAATAAGCTGTCTGTCCACATGAGTCACAACTGACAAACTGTGACCAAGAGACAGTTGGACCATCCAGTAGTTGAACATGCTGTCCAACACAACATTCAAGCCTGTACTATCTAGATCCTACCTACCAACACTAGATTTTCTAAATCATGCAGGTGAGAACTTCCCCTACAGTCCTGTAACCCCCCTGGCCACAACCTTCATTTGTCCCTGTCCTCCTCCTACCTTTCCACTTCACTCCACCCTGATATTCCCTTCCCTGTTCCCACTCCAGACTACAGAGCCTTCTGTTCTGCCAACACACCCACGAGTCTTTCTCCCCTTCTCTACTTCTCTCCTTTTCCCATCAATTTTGCCTCACCCCCACCCCCAACCACCACAAACCTCCTGTCTGCACCTAGTAGTCCTACCCTCTCTCCATCACATCCCTGCACACTTCCACAAGCAGCACTAAACCACCCCAATCCTTACCATGCTATCCCTCCCTCTTCATGCCCAATGCATTCTCTTTACCCCACCATCCACATCAGATTGCTGTTCTCATCAGGTGCAGTCACAGTCTGTAGTTAGGCCCCAGCAGCCAGATACAGTGGTTACATGTGTGTGAGATGTGCTTGTGCAACTGTGTCTGTTTTCTACATTGGAAGAAGATCTTTTGACAGAAAGCTTAAATGTATTGCAGTGCTTTCACTGTGCCTATTTGTGACACTATGTGTCCTCTCTATGATGAATAGTATTCGTCCTTTTCATAATATTGTTGTTAATCCATCCTGGACTTTCCATTTTCAAATTTTTCGTAGTAGGAGCTTGAATGGATGAATACAATTAAAACTAAGCAATAGTTGGTGTACCCATCACAAAGAGGTAGCCTCTTTAAAAACATATGGAGTTTGGTGTCTTCTTCGGTCAAGACCAAATGATCCCACAATGAAATTTCAATCTGCAGCAGACTGTTTGTTTTGAACTGATACCAGTTTCTGTTGGTATAGATGATGAGAAATTAGTTTATGGATGAACAGGTGGGTGAAAGTGTCCAACAGACACAATAGTCTAGTAATCAACCAAGCTGACGCCATCAGATGCACAAATGAACAGACTGCCACTGTGTAAGCAACGTTTTTTACATGTATGTACTCCAGATCCACACATGTCCATAATGGATCTGTAGCTGTTCAGCTCTGCAGTTCATGCCCTGGAGCATGTCCAATGTTCTGTCCAAGGTTTGGACTGAGGGGTACATACAGTGAGCAGGAAACACATTTATTTGATATCTCCAAATGCACTGCTACCAAAGACTGTGATTTGATTTTATATCAGGAAAAGTTTAAAACATTCAGTTTGTTCCCAGAATGAGATTTTCACTCTGCAGCAGAGCGTGCGCTGATATGAAACTACCTGGCAGATTAAAACTGTAGTTTGGAAGGTAGGAGATGAGATACTGACAGAAGTAAAGCTGTGAGGACCGGGCATGAGTCGTGCTTTGGTAGCTCAGATGGTAGAGCACTTGCCCGCGAAAGGCAAAGGTCCTGAATTTGAGTCTCAGTCGGGCACACAGTTTTAATCTGCCAGGAAGTTTCATTCAGTTTGTTCTTTGTGTGAGAGTAGACTGCATACAGTAATGGATGAGTTAAAAATGAATCACCCACATTCTCTTTCTTTATACAGTCTTAGCAAACAGTACTGATAATAACACCATTTGAAAATACTATGGGTTCATATGATTGATCAAAAACGAAAATTGTTTCCTCTGCCACAAGGACTATGGAGGGTGACAAAACATGTGTAGTGTAATTCAGAATTCCGTAATGAGAAATAGTGCTCAGTCAATTCAAAAGTTGGTGATTAAAATAAGCAACAATATTAATGAAGCTATTGAAATATTTACAAAAATTGTCACTTGTATACAAAAATCTAAAGTGTACAAATTCCAAAAATTAAATTTATGCTTCTGCAGAAAAATCGGATGGCAGAAATGGGTGAATCTACAGGTAGTTTGATGCATTCACTCTTTAAGAAAACCTTGCTTTTTAGTGGTAATTGTTGCCATTCTGGAGAGTGAACCTTGTATCAATATGACTATCTTTCAAAAATACTATTCAGAGACTTTTGTCTGACTTCCCCAAATACCCTAGGGCAGTGGTCATCAAATCTTTTTGCTCAGGAGCCAATAATAACATTGTGGGTTGGTCTCTCAGCCTGCACATGTACCAATCTCATTATTAATTGGTTACCTACATAAATTAGTATGTTATGAGTTCCCGTGCTTCAGTAAGAGTGCAATAAGTTGGCCACTTGTCAAAGTCGCCATTTGGCACACTTCATGTTTACTATTCTCTATTTCAAACTGCTGCAGTCCTCAGCAACACTAAAGTTGTGACATTGCAATTGCCTGATTAAGTGGTGTTGTGTTGTATTTGAGCAGAAAAATAATTGATTAATAACAGTAATTATATTTTAATATATCACTCAAAACAATACACAATCACCACATTTACAAAATGTTTTCCTATCAAATTTGGGTTTCTGAGAGCCGTAAATCTCTTCAGGCAAATGCCATGATGGTTCCTTTGAAAGGGCATGGCTGATTTCCTTCTCCATCCTTCAATCATCCCGAGTTTGTGCTCTGTCTCTAATGACCTAGATGTTGATGGGACATGAAACAAAAATCTTTCTTTCTTCCACCCTACTCCTCTGCCCTTGAGGTAAGAGCCAACTGTAATCAGCTCATGTAAAAATTCACCAACATTGATTAAAATTAATCATATCTTAAAATAGAAGGTATGCCCAATATAAAAGGAGACCTTCACTTTAGTGACGTACATATGTGCTCCCAGAGGGCAAATGAGTTTGATGAGAGATGATGTGGTGCTCCCCCCCCCCCAACTCCCCCCTCCCCCTCAAAAAAGCCCCCTCTGGCTCTAAGGATTGAAAAGTGATTTTCAGTTTCATTTTAATGCAATTTGATCTCTTCAAATGCACTGCTACCAAAGACTGATTTGATTTTATATCAGGTGTTGATTATTGATGCAGCTGATGATCTGATTTTGGACTGGGACACTAATGTATTTGTCACATTTACCAGTTCCATGCAATTTTGCTTGTAGGTTTTCATCACATTTTGTGTGGCATTTTAAAATGGCACAAAAGTTATCCATCTTCTTGTCATCTTGTTTGTCAACTTCAATATGCCCAAAGTGCTGGTGTCTGCTTAATGCAATCTCCTGACATCCACAGAGAATCACCACCTCAATGATAGGGACTATATGTTTGCTAATTTTTTTCCACCTGCTCCATCAAGCCTTTGTCCAGGCAATGTTTTATATCTTTATGGGATATCTGAACCCACTTGAAAAACACACAACTATAATAGGAGTCAACATTTTATTGTATTTACTCACTATACATAGAATACTCATCCAGTGGATTCAATAGAAATCTCAATACCAGACTGATAAGCAAATAGCATATCCAATGGAAAGATAAATTTAATTTTTATATCACAGCTGTTCATGAATTTTAGTCCACCACATCAGCCAACACTCCTTCCCTTTTGGGAGAGCTATATCTCAGCAATTCATGTGTGTAGCATATTTACTCAGATGGTCTGTGGTCCGTCAACTGCACTGAACTTGAAAACATGGGAGCCCGTGGACCATGGGGTGTTGATGACATTCTTGTCTGCCAACTGCATAATCATAATTGGCTTTTCAGTGGGTTGAGGGAGATGAATGTTTCTATTCTTCTGTGATAAATCTTGAGAGGGATATAACAAACAAGCTCTTTCACTTCGTGGTTCATCCAGACATGGTTCAGAGTATGCTGGCTTAAGGCATTCAAGCGACACAGTATCATGTTTGCCATTCTTTTCAGCTACAGATGTCTTGTCACTCCTGCAATGGCATTAAAGTATCATGTATACAGAGGGCTAAGAAGCGGTCTAGCAGCACCTTCTCTTATCCACACAAACTCGCATATGAAGAGGTCTTTTTGGAATTTTTATTTGTCTCCATGTCGTGACTGATTGGTAGGTTTGAGGGGTTGCATGTGAGTTTGCAGAGCGAGTAAAACGGTGGCATATTCCTAAACAGATAGATTGTAAGGGGGCGAGGGTGAGAGAAATATGCCTGCTACTTTCAGTTGCTTTCCATAGACCAACAAAGCAGAGGAACACCCTAAATCTTCTTTAATTACTGTGTGGTGCCCTAGAAGTACTAATGGTAGTGCTGTCAGTCAGGATTCCACAAGGCCAAGGTAACCTTAGGATGCAGTAAAATGGAAATGGGCGTATAGTATCGTTGGCCAGAGGCCCTTATTCGAGGAAGTTTGGACGCCAAGTGCAAGTCTTATTTCATTCGACGCCACATTGGATGACTCGTTCGCCGGTAATGAGGACAACACAACACCCAGTCCCTGAGCAGGGAAAATCTCCAAACTAGTCGGGAATTGAACTCAGGCCCGCGTGCATGAGAGGCGAGCACGATACCACCCAGCTAAGCAGACTTAGGATGCAGTGCTTATGTTCTACCAACCTGTCGGTAGTGGGGACAGTAGCATCTGCATAATCTCAAGAGCTCCTCGAACAGTTGGCATCAAAACTGCCTATCCCTGTCAGTAGTGACAATTTGAGAAATTCCAAACCTGGAAAGCCAAGTAGAGATCAACGCATTGGTAACAGACACTGCTGAAATATCTAGTATAGGAACTGCCATGGACCACCTATTAAATCCATCTGCCATGAAAACTAGAATACAGAAGCCTTCTGAAGGGGGGAGAGGACCTATAATATGCACATGCAAGTGTGAGAATCTTCCTGATGGGGAGGGGAAGTCTCCCACTGGAGAAAACTTGTGGCAAGCATCTAACCCATCAACAGCAAACTTTCAGTATTCCCAACGAAACAACTCTGTCTGATACTAACTTAGCAGTAGCCCTTATCCCTGGGTGTGCTAGGTTGTGAAGGACGTCAGACACTGGACGTCACCACTTTGTTGGGTAAATGGATGTGACTTATCTCCTGAAGTGCTACACCAAATCCCTTGTCTTGTGTTGTGCAGCGGCAGGCGCTTAAGGCAAAGGCGTCTCGATGCAGGATCAGTTCAACACTGCTGAAGGAAGGTGTCTGTATCTCATTCTGGTGCCACATCGGCCCAGTTAATGATGGAAAGTGCCACACAGTTGTGAGACAAGTGGTCAGCCATGACGTTACCCTGCATTGTGATGTATTGCACGTCTGTGGCAAATTGGGCAATGAACTCTGCTTGACCAATCTGAAGTGCTGAATTGAGATCAGGAACATGTTGGAATAATGAAGTGAGAATTTTATGGTCTGTGAAAATTGTAAATACTTGTCTCTCAGGGAATGGTCAGTAATGTTTGATAGATATATGGCCAGGAGTTCCCTGTCAAATGTGCTCCATTGTTTCTGCGACAGGCGTTTGGGTAAAGAGCTACAGGTTGCCATTTAATGGCGACATATTGTTGTAACATAACACCCAGTGACATCTGACTTGCGCCATCCCCCAAGGCGATTGGCGCATTCTGCACAGGATGTGCCGAAAATGTAGCATTCGCCAACACATATTTTAGGTCTCTACATGTAGATGTAGCCTCAGGAATCCATGGAACGTTCCTGCAACCGGATGAATTTTAGTTTGTTAAAGTGGCTCCTGTAGCTCTGCTAAATGTGGCAAGTGTCTTCTGAAATTATTTATCATTTCCAGGAAACGTTTAAGGCCTTTAAAGTAGAAGTAGGGGGCTTTTGTTCCAATATCTGTCACTTTTTCGGTAACTAGTGAGATACAATGGCGTGATACAGCGTAGCCAAGAAACTTTAGATCGTCTTTTGCAAAAACACTCCTTATTAATCATAACACCATAGTAATATAGTCTTTTCAACAAAGTATATAGATGCTTAATGTGCTCCTCTTCGGTTTTCGAGAACACTAACACGTCGTCCTTGTAGCAGAACACCTTGTGCATGAAATGCTGCCAAGTTAGTGTAGTGTTCCAAAAGGCATAGTATTGTGCTCAAATAACGGTATAGTCGCCGCTGTGTTGTTCTTCTTCTTGTCTCTCTCTCTCTCTCTCTCTCTTTTTTTTTTTTTTTTTTCCCCAGAGCCACTGGTATTTGTGAGGAAGCCTCAGGACTGTTAGCAACACTGAAACAGCAAGTACCTTCTAGGTTACCATTAAAGTCAGCTATGTGAGGCAGCAGGTATTGGTCTGGAATAGTGCAGACGTTTAAGCCCCTGTAGTCTCTGCAGATTCTCCATGATCCGTTTTTGTGTCTTACCATTTGCAATGGGGCCACTCATGCACTATTTGACCTTGATACAACTCCAACAGCGATCATGTTATCAAATCCCTGTTTTGCTGCGAATAATTTATCGGGAAACAGGAAAAACTAGCGGCTGACCGACTGTTGTTCTAATAAAATGTTGAGTGGAATGACGTCTGTTGCTCTTGGCTAACAATGGATCCATCGTGCAGGATAGTCACACAACGGCTACGGCCAAGGTCGCTGTCCTATGCACCAACCGCTTTGGAGAACGAAGAGGGGGAAGAAGCATGGCCACCTTCTGGCGCCACAGCAGCATAGCACAGGTGCCGTAGTTGTTTACATACACCATCAAACTCTTTTTGCAATACAGAAATTTTCCTTCGCAGTTTAACATTTTCATCTTGTAATTCACGTGCGCACGATCTTTCAACTGAACACAGTCCTTGTACTTCAGGAACTTGTGTTTCGAGTACCTCGCCAGTCTCTCTCAACTACTTGTGTCTTGTCATGTAACGCACACGTTTGGACTCCACATTGATACAGTGACGATCTTGACTGCTGTATAACTGACGTGAAAGATGCGGATAGCCCAGAAATCTTCGTGCGATCGAAAGTTGCGGAGTATCAAAGTAGGGGAACCTGGCCTAAAATAACACACTCCAAGCAAAACTTACTCTGTACTCGATATTTGTTTGTACAAAGTTGCAAACACGAAGATAACTAACAAACGCATGTTTTAGTACACAAGATATTTTAAAAAAGAAAATATTTTTTGCACAAAATTAGCATTGCAAAATTACTTCACTGTTTCATTTTAAGTAAAAATATCATGTTATAAAGTATTCAGTCTTTGCATTTGTCACATTTAAATCTTTAGCTGTCTTAGGAAGACCTGCGCATTCAGCATGTGCCCACATGGCACATTTTACACATCACAGCCAATTCTCCCTAGGCTTAGAACGAATAAAAAGATCATTGAAGTAAATACAAGGAGCATTATCCTCGTCAGCATCTCCAACCAAAATATCTGCTTTATCTTCACTTTCATCCCTGAATGTCAGCTGTCTTTCTGCATTTCTTCCCGCTTTTCTCTCTTCTAATTCTCGCTTTCCCGCAACCTTGTAAATTTAATAGATATGGACTACTGGTTAAAATTTGGGCAACATCCCGTTTTCTTTTGCTTTGAACGTAAGATCCAGAAGCTGATGGGACTGGTAATATATCCTGTGGTGAAACTCGGATATGTTGGGTCTCGCAACAGTGTGTTTCCCTTAGATCTGGTAGAGGGGTATCTGGACTATTCTCACTGTTTTCATTAAAACCGTATGGAAGTGTAACGTCTTCTTTTGAAGTCGAGCCATTCTAGATACGTTGTTCTGAATGTGTTGGCTCAACTATATTCTCCACTGTAACTTCTCAATTGCCAGTCTCTTCGCGCTCTTCATCAATTTTTGTTACTGAAGAAGGCAAAAATTCGTTCTCCGGAAATATTTGTGGGTTGAACGGCCAAAATGCCGGTTTTCCTGAAACCACTTAAGGTATTACTAATAGTAGCAGCTTTCCCATATGCCTTACAAAATATTTCAGCTACCTGAAATTGAGTTATGACTCTTCCAGGATGATTTTTTAACCACATTGTGGCGGACTGATCATAGTAAGTCTCCAGGGGACCATAGAAACATATGTCTAGAGATTTCAGCTTGTGTGTGCAATGAGGAGGAAAGGAAATCATAATTATGCCGTTTTCTCTCGCGTAGGTGACTACTTCTAAACCTTTATGCGTACTACCGTATGTCCATCTACTAGTAATAAAACCTTGTTATCTTTACTTCCATTTGCATACTTTTGAAAATGTTTAAGCCAAGTGAGAAATGAATCTCTCGTCATCCAGCCAGCCCTAGTGATCCTGTAGGTGTGCCATCTAAAAGCTCATGCTTCCATCTTTTCCTTGGAAAAAGTAGAGTTGGCGGCATAAAGATTCCTGATGAACTCATTCAGCATACAACAGTAACAAGCTGTCCTCTCTCTGCCCTGGTGACTGTCCCAACTATTATTTTACTAGTTGCCGGTAACACTTTTTGAGGTTTCTGCACTGTTGAAAGTGCTCATTCGTCAACATTCCATACTCTAGCGAGCTCAGTATTATTTTTCTGTAATGTTTGTTCAAGAATGTTATAAAAAATTTTCTACTTGCGGTTTGTCAAAAGACTGGGCTCTAGCTGCTGAAGTGGGCTCTCGTTTTCTGAGAGAAATCCCCTAAGCCAATCCCAGCCTGCCATTTCATATTTTTTGCTGAATCTGTGAGGTATTCTAGTTTGCTCCGCTAACTGAAAAGATAATTTTCGTATATCGTTACATGTAAGACCAAACATTCGGGATTCTAAATCTTTTATGTGATCGACCAGCAATGTTTCAAGTCTCTTAGAAAACGTAGGGTGAATCGTCCCAAGCCTTTGCTCCAGTGATGCGTTTGTTTTCTCCCATAACTCTTCGACGTAATGTAGCTTTTGGAACACCAAATGTCTTTGATGCTTTTAGCCATCTCATATCTTTTCTTTCAATAGCTTGAATAGCTTGTTGCATTGAGTCTTCGCTCCATGACTGATTTGTCTCTCTCTTGTACGTCCCAACCATTTGTGCTGAAAAGAAGCTGAGTGTTACGCATCTATTGTTTTATTATCCTACATAGACAGGGATCACCAATTTAGCATTGGAGGGCAGCGTGGAGAGAAAAAATCGTAGAGGGAGACCAAGAGATGAATACACCAAGGAGATTCAGAAGGATGTAGGTTGCAGTAGGTACTGGGAGATGAAGAAGCTTGCACAGGATAGAATAGCATCGAGAGCTGCATCAAACCAGTCTCAGGACTGAAGACCACAACAACAACAATAGACAGCACGCTTAAAGTTAGGCACATGATATTATTACATTTCATCAATTACTATCAGTCAGCAGTTATAGCCTAAGGCTTCAAATATTTCTGTATATAAAACATTTACGATATATAATTTCATTATCTTATTAACACTGTTCTGTTGTTTTTAGTATTAAAATTAATTTTAATACGTAAACACAACAATAAGCATTCAAAATCTACGATTTGTTTGCCAGGGTAAAATGGCACACTATATATGGGTAAAATGACCCACTGTTTCATTATACCTACGTAACTGGTGTATCATTTCACTCTGGACAGCAATTTTGTACTTGGAACAACACACGCATGACCAGCTTATGCCTATCAACAATACTTTGAAGTCAACAAACAAAGAAAAGAATACGGTTCCATGACCTTAACTTACATTTTGATAACAATATAATAAAGCACGTGTTGCGAGCATTATGTGACTTACCCATATTAGATCAGCACCTGTTGATTACGACTTTTGAGCTCTAGCGTAAATAAACAAAAGAGCGGACGCCATTAACACAGTACCTTACTACCAATTTAAAGCTGAGTGTCATAGTATTCGAGAAACAAGTTGTGTGTCATTTTATCCTATTATTTCATTTTAGGCCAGGTTCCCCTAACCTTCTGACGCGGTAGTGAGTTCAAGAGAGAGAGAGATTTGCAGTGAGCATCGGTGCACTAAATTTGGGACAATTGAAAAATGTTGGAGAAAATCAGCTCCTAAAATTGGCCCAACCACATGACAAATCTCCATTAGGGTGAAAGTTCTCATCTAGTTCTAGGGTTAGCGCTCTCTTCCCGTATGTTCGGACTGCAAAACTATTGGCACCTGTAAGAAAAGTAATTCTTCATTTTTGCCAGAATGATCATGCATTTTTGGAAAAACGCTGATTTCTGAAACAGGGTTGACTAGGAAAAGCGCACCAGAAATTCTGTCTTTCATAAATAATCGAGTGTAGTCTGTAACAACAGAAACCGTTGCATTCTGTCTGCCTTTTACACGCTGTGAAAAATCCTGAAGAGAGTGCACGCCTACTGACACTCGGTCACTCGCATTTGGGTATGTGCAGGGGCTCGTGCACTGCCTCGCTGCATCAGCGAAATGCCTGTTGTATACAGTGTCAATCTTGCTAAAAGTGGGCGCAGCCTGTTAAAAGTGGCTTCGTCTGTCCCCAGAGTAACCATAAATTCCATTTTCGTTGCGGAAAGGTTGATCCTTCCCTGAGAAGCGACGATAACTGTGCGACCATGTGGAACTGTGGTGATTATAAACAAAACGCTGCATCCCTTAATGATCAAGAAACGTGTACTTGTGATGCAGCAAGGAAGACTGAAAGTATCAAAAAGGAAACCTATCATATATCGCAATTATTGGACTCTTGCAGCACGAATTAAAAAAAACTATACGAGAAATATGAATTAAACCCACACAAGTCGGAGCAATGGCGTGGTAAAACAACGACCAAAGATGTGAAAATCGGTGCTTCACCCTCCGAAAATGATCTGTTGTTAATTATTGCTGAGCTACGAGAGAACACAAAAATTCTGAGTGATGAAACCAGAAGTCTCAAGCTTAAATTGGAAGAGAGTGATCATCAGGTATGTCTTAATATATCTCCAAACCCAAAGAAGGATTGCCAGGAAGTGGAGCTCACAACAGGTCTAGCAGTAGATGGGTAAATAAAAGCGAAGGGGAGCTCTTACAAACATATTAACAATAAACATAGGCAGGACTTTGTGTTACCATTAAATAAGAAACATAATTCGCTTCAAAACACAGATGACATAGAAATTTTATCAGCATACTCATCTGATAAGGTGGTGCAGGACACTCAAAACTTAGGGAAGAGCCAAGTAAGGTATAAGAAAAAACGTAAAATCAAGATTTATGACAGTTACGGCAGAGGATTGGCAGCTATGTTAACGGAAAGCGAATCTCGTGTGATAAACGAGTTTGAAATAGAAGATACCGTTAAATCAGGAGCTGGTTTGCGAGACGTTTACAACATCAATCAAGAAAGAAAGCACAGCCCTCGCGGACAGAGACTTTGTAGTGGTAATGGCCGGAGCGAACGACGTCAGCAGAAACGAAAGATAGATACAGGGTGTTTCAAAAATGACCGGTATATTTGAAACGGCAATACAAACTAAAAGAGCAGCGATAGAAATACACCGTTTGTTGCAATATGCTTGGGACAACAGTACATTTTCAGGCAGACAAACTTTCGAAATTACAGTAGTTACAATTGTCAACAACAGATGGCGCTGCGGTCTGGGAAACTCTATAGTACGATATTTTCCACATATCCACTATGCGTAGCAATAATATGGCGTAGTCTCTGAATGAAATTACCCGAAACCTTTAACAACGTGTCTGGCGGAATGGCTGCACATGCAGACGAGATGTACTGCTTCAGCTGTTCAATTGTTTCTGGATTCTGGCGGTACACCTGGTCTTTCAAGTGTCCCCACAGAAAGAAGTCACAGGGGTTCATGTCTGGCGAATAGGGAGGCCAATCCACGCCGCATCCTGTATGTTTCGGATAGCCCAAAGCAATCAAACGACCATCGAAATATTCATTCAGGAAATTAAAGACGTCGGCCGTGCGATGTGGCCGGGCACCATCTTGCATAAACCACGAGGTGTTTGCAGTGTCGTCTAAGGCAGTTTGTACCGCCACAAATTCACGAAGAATGTCCAGATAGCGTGATGCAGTAATCGTTTCGGATCTGAAAAATGGGCCAATGATTCCTTTGGAAGAAATGGCGGCCCAGACGAGTACTTTTTGAGGATGCAGGGATGATGGGACTGCAACATGGGGCTTTTTGGTTCCCCATATGCGCCAGTTCTGTTTATTGACGAAGCCGTCCAGGTAAAAATAAGCTTCGTCAGTAAACCAAATGCTGCCCACATGCATATCGCCGTCATCAATCCTGTGCACTATATCGTTAGCGAATGTCTCTCGTGCAGCAATGGTAGCGGCGCTGAGGGGTTGCCGCGTTTGAATTTTGTATGGACAGAGGTGTAAACTCTGGCGCATGAGACGATACGTGGACGTTGGCGTCATTTGGACCGCAGCTGCAACACGGCGAACGGAAACCCGAGGCCGTTGTTGGATCACCTGCTGCACTAGCTGCGCATTGCCCTCTGTGGTTGCCGTACGCTGTCGCCCTACCTTTCCAGCACGTTCATCCGTCACATTCCCAGTCCGTTGAAATTTTTCAAATAGATCCTTTATTGTATCGCTTTTCGGTCCTTTGGTTACATTAACCCTCCGTTGAAAACTTCGTCTTGTTGCAACAACACTGTGTTCTAGGCGGTGGAATTCCAACACCAGAAAGATCCTGTGTTCTAAGGAATAAACCATGTTGTCCACAGCACACTTGCACGTTGTGAACAGCACACGCTTACAGCAGAAAGACGACGTACAGAATGGCGCACCCACAGACTGCGTTGTCTTCTATATCTTTGTCCGCCTGAAAATGTACTATAATCCCAAGCATATTGCAACAAACGGTGTATTTCTATCGCTGCTCGTTTAATTTTTATTGCTGTTTCAAATATACCTGTCATTTTTGAAACACCCTGTAGCTACCAGTAGTTGTAGCAGAGAAAGGCATACCAAGCATGGTCAACATTTAAATAATCTAGGTAAACATGTTTTTAGTGATACAATTCTCGGAATAGTATTGGATAAGCTAGAGGAGGAAAAAAGACCAGTAATATGTTTGGATTATGTTTCACCTGAGATGACAAAAAACTTGTGTACATAGACCACGCTGGGTGTTCTAGTAACATAAGGACACAACCTGGTCAACTTTCATGCAGTAACATTAGGTCATGTCAACTAAGAGAATATGCAAAAAAGGAAATGCCTAAAGTAGAGTTTAAAATATGCTACCTCAATGTTCAGGATATGGCAGATAACTAATTAGTCGATGAATTTTCAAATGAAAACATGGTAGATATTCTATGTTGAAGTGAACATTGGTGTAAAGAGGATGAGCATTAGTACAAATTATTGGCTGGTTACACACTACTTAGATGCTATTGGAGAAAACAGCACTTACGTGGTGGGATAGCAATATATGCAAAAACACCTCTTGCACCAAACTGTGGCAGGATAGATCTCAATACCCTTTGTGATGAAATGCATTTTAAAATATGAGGTTTAGTAATTGAGAGCCTTAAGCTAATGGTAGTAGTAGTGTACAGGCCACCTAGTGGTGACCCCCATATCTTTCTGGAGAAACTTGAGGAACTCTTAATGTACATATGTATACTGAAATGGAAAAAAATACAATATTGTCATTGGAAGGGATATAAATTCAAGTTTTGATGTCCTGCAGGACAGAACTGTGACAGAGCTCAAAAACGTGCTTCGACAATTTAACCTGTACTATGTTAACTGCAAACGTACCAGAGGCTCATCCTGTCTAGACAATATATTTACAAATATTATGAGCACTTGTATGTCCACTGATGTAATTAGTGTTCCTTTCTCAGACCATGATGCTGTATATCTTACTCTTAATAATGTACCTTCAGACTCCACCAAACCAGAATCTAAAATTGTGATTACAAGACCTGTGAGCAGAGAGAGGATGGGTAGGTTTATACATGCCTCAGTTGGGACACACATTTTATTAGGCTTCAACACTGTTCAGCTGATATTGTTTTCCTAAGTTCTTTTCCGTATTTTTAAATATATTTCAAAATAAGATCCATCTGAAAAAATGTACAGTGAATATTAGCAGTAATTACAAGAAAAGCAAAACGAAGGAATGGTATACTCTACAGTTAGGGCAACTGGAAAATAGTGTTATGCTGTATTCTAGTCTGTACAAAACTAGTAAATCAGAACTGTATAAAAAACTGTATGCTAAAGCTAAATACAAGTGTAGGATGCAAACAAACTGCATAACATAGTGTTGTTGTTGTGGTCTTCAGTTCTGAGACTAGTTTGATGCGGCTTTCCATGCTACTCTATCCTGTGCAAGCTTCTTCATCTCCCAGTATCTACTGCAACCAAAATCCTCCTGAATCTGCATTTGAGCAAGTTACTGTTTACTTGGGTAAACTAAATATGATTAGTGATAAACAGTTTGGATTTAGGTAAATCCACAATGGATGCAATGGACTCCCACATAAAATTAGTCCTCGATGTGTTCGAGGCTAGGGATTACACCCAGGCTACATTTTGTGACCCGAGCAGAGCCTTTAACTGTGTAGAGCATGACACAGTGCTGAATAAGCTAGTTTACTATGGTTTTGATGACAACAGTATAAATATGTTCAGGTCTTTTCTAGAGAACCGTCAACAAGTTGTGTGCATTGGTAGGGAGAAATCAAATTTGGTTAATGTTAGGCATGGAGTGCCTCAAGGGTCGGTTCTTGGACCTTTACTGTTTATACTAATGATTCATGACCTGCCCTTATTCATAAATTCTCACACAATATTGTATGCTGATGACACAACTTTTCTGCATAAAAGCTCTAGGTACACCGAAAACACTGACCAAAAATACCCTTGCTCAGTCCTCGTTATGGTTCAAAGCTAATGGCTTCTTACTAAATGAAAACAAAATCCAGAGACTTTACTTTAGCCTCAAAGAGATTCCTAACTATCAAGAATTAGAAACTGTTAAATTTTTAGGTGTTTCTATTGACAATAAATTGACATGGGAGCCACACATTACAAATATATTGGCTGGGCTTTCAAGAGTTCTTTATCTAATTAGAAATTTAAAAAGATGTGTTCCCAATGAGTATGTGAGATCAGCACATTTTGCCTTCTTCCAAAGCAAAATCTCTTATGGAATCTTACTGTGGGGTAGTAGCTGTCATGTAAATGTCATTTTACTTTTACAAAAGAAAGTAATAAGAATGATAACAGATTCTGATAGAACATTGTAAACCTCTGTTTATTAAATTGGAATGTCTTACAGTAGTAAACTTATTCATCTACAATGTTTTATTGTACATTAGAAACAATGTCTCTAATTTTGTGATGAGAAGTGATATTCATAGCCATAATACTAGAAACAGAACATCTGTAGACGTGCCATATCATGTATTATCAAAATCGCAGAACTCCTACCTAGTTCTTGGACTAAGGATGTTTAATAGACTAAGTGCTGATTTTAAAGAACTGCATGTAGATATTTTTAAATCTAAATTATAAAGCTACTAGAGAACAATACGTTTTACATCATTGATGAATTTTTTGAAGATGAAAATACTGTATTCTAACTTGTACCTATTTTATGTAAACCAGTTTACATCGATATAGTAGTTTATGTAGAAATACATGCTCTTGACTTTGTCTATTGCTGTAATCAGGTGAATGACAATAAAATTAGGCTGGGTCGGAGATTTTCTCCTCTCAGGGACTGGGTGTTGTGTTGTCCTAATCATTATCATTTCATCCCCATCGACGCACAAGTCGCCAAAGTGGCGTCATATCGAAAGACTTGCACCAGGCGAGCGGTCTACAGGAGGCCCTCGTCACACGCCATTATTATTATTATTGTAACACCAGTTTCCACGTTGCTGGTTGTTTCCACTTCAATCCCCGTCGTCAGCAGCATGCCTCTTTAGCCTAGCATTTCGTTTGGATAGTTCGTTCATTAACTGCCACGTAGACAGCTCTGCCAATGGACCTTGCATCTATGCTCCAATATTTTCGCGTCAGGGCTCTCTGTTATAGATGTGGTCACAATACGTGGCCTAGAGCCTCCCGCCATAACTTCACAGTGGCCCAGGTTGTATTATCCATGCATGAAATCACGACCACACCAACTTTGTGTGCCAATTCGTCAAGGGAGAGGTATGTAAAAGCACAAAAACGGCCCTCATGTTTTGTGACAGTCTTCTAAGCCAGAAATTTTTTAAAGACTGTTCTGATAGCAGTTCGTTACCAGCCAGTGCATGTAATGAATGAAGCACTTGGGGCGGGGAATCAATGGCACATAATTCACTCTCAATAATTTTTTGTAACATTCGTTCTGGCGGTGGAGTAAAACGCTGGAGTACAGCTTTTTTTAAACAAAGCATAAGATTGTCGATGTGAAACAATGTCTAACTGCTTGATCACATTTAAATTCTTCTGTGAGATAATCGATGAGAACTTTTCTACATCAGATGCGAGTCCATGTAATCGAACAATGGCCTCCACTTGTGTTAACCAAAGCTGCGCTCTAGTAGTCCAGAAAGATGGGATTTTTGTTGCAGCTCTTGTTGCCATTACTTGAGCCTGCGCCAATACCTGGAGCAGTTGTCTGTGGCATTGTGTTGCTGGTAGACGGCGAGTTGTAGCACTCCATCTTCACGGTTGTTGTGTTGAGATCCATTGTGTTGGATGCCCAGTTGAAAAGGATGTTCCGTACCAGGTCACCACTTCAGGATAATTCTGAATTCACTTGTAATACTCTCGACTGTGATAGCAGTCGACCCTTTTTGCATTTACTCACTATGCATAGAATATTCGTTCAGTGCAGACAATAGAAATCTCAACACCAGACAGATTACCAAAGAACATAAAAACGTTATTCATACTGTCCAATGCAAAGATAAATTTAGTTTTTATATCGCAGGCTATTCATGAATCATTGACTGCACTCGCCAGCCGGAATGGCCGAGTGGTTCTAGGCGTTACAGACTGGAGCCGCGAGACCGCAACGATCGTAGGTTCGAATCCTGCCTTGGGCATGGATGTGTGTGATGTCCTTAGGTTAGTTAGGTTTAAGTAGGTCTAAGTTCTGGGGGAGTGATGACCTCAGCAGTTAAGTCCCATAGTGCTCAGAGCCATTTGAACCATTTTTTGACTGCACTTGTTCCGTTGATTGTCCATTTTAGTCCACCACATAGCTTTTGTCTTGTTCATTGTCAGGTGAACAAAACTGTCACCATCGATTACAGCAGCCTTATAGTAATCGTCGCTCACATGAATGTAGAAATATTCAAGGGTATGCTTCCATTTCGAAAACTTGGACATTATCTGGGCTCCAACATTTTGATGACCATTTTTACCCGAACTTGTCTTAGTGTAAACGCGCAATACTTATAGAAGGCGCCATCCTCTTTGGGAGACTATACTAACCAAAAGTATTTCTCCATCCAACTTTGGCTGAACTTGCGGTATTGGCCACTTTTCAAAGTGAGGGGAAATTTGTATATTGTGTCAGGCACAAAAAGGTTTTGTAAATGTTCTAGCTTCAAGTGGTAATCAACTTTCTCATTGTTTGATAGTAAACAATCACTTAATTATGTTTTACTTACAGCCTGCTGGTGGATTGTCAGACCTTGATGTGTCAATAAAGATGTTGATTTTGCTTCAGAGCCCGACAGAGGTGATTTTGAATTTTCAATGATGTTTCTATTGTTTCAAAACAGCAATGGCGGCAACTGTGCTGGATCATCCACTTTTCCAGGCCTGCGACGACAGAATTTTTTTCTAGTCCTCTTGTTTTGGAGAAGTACTTCATAATGTTTCCACTTTTGTTTCGTGATGCATTGTCTTAGCTCTCAAAATCAAGATTCCACTGTACTTGCTTCTATAACACAGCTTTTTATTAGCACTATTGTATCAACAATTTAACAGCTGGTCAAGGAGAAAATCGTGCAGGAAATAAACTAGAATATTTCCTGATCAATGAACACTGAAACAATGTGTCCATCACCTCTATAATGCACATTGTTTCTAGAATGAGATTTTCACTCCGCAGCGGAGTGTGCGCTGATATGAAACTTCCTGGCAGATTAAAACTGTGTGCCCGACCGAGACCCGAACTCGGGACCTTTGCCTTTCGCGGGCAAGTGCTCTACCATCTGAGCTACCGAACCACGACTCAAGCACGGTACTCACAGCTTTACTTCTGCCAGCATCTCGTCTCCTACCTTCCAAACTTTACAGAAGCTCTCCTGCGAACCTTGTAGAACTAGCACTCCTGAAAGAAAGGATACTGCGGAGACATGGCTTAGCCACAGCCTGGGGGATGTTTCCAGAATGAGATTTTCACTCTGCAGCGGAGTGTGTGCGCTGATATGAAACTTCCTGGCAGATTAAAACTGTGTGCCCGACCGAGACTCGAACTCGGGACCTTTGCCTTTCGCAGGCGAGTGCTCTACCAACTTTTTTTCCCGATATATTTCGTTGCGTTTGGTCGGGGCGGACGGCACAAGACATCCGTTCAAAGTCATCGTTAGTTCCTTGACTCCGTTTTTTTATTACAGAGCGCACGCAGCCCTCTGACCGAATACGACCAACTGAGCTACCCAAGCACTACTCACGCCCGGTACTCACAGCTTTACTTCTGCCAATATCTCGTCTCCTACCTTCCAAACTTTACAGAAGCTCTCCTGCGAACCTTGCAGAACTAGCACTCCTTCTGTAAAGCTTCTGTAAAGTTTGGAAGGTAGGAGACGAGATACTGGCAGAAGTAAAGGTGTGAGTAACGGGCGTGAGTCGTGCTTTGGTAGCTCAGATGGTAGAGCACTTGGCCGCGAAAGGCAAAGGTCCCGAGTTCGAGTCTCGGTCGGGCACACAGTTTTAATCTGCCAGGAAGTTTTACATTGTTTCTGTATTCATTAATGTTCCTTCACGGATATTGTAATATGCTGAAGCTGAGCTCATAAAATTTGTATTAACATCCGCAGACAGAAAATTTGAATCGTCAGTTTTACCAGAGGACCAGGTATATAACAGACAGTATAATGGTTTGGATCCATTCAGACTGCGGTGAATGACAACATATTTAGAGAAGCACTTATTATCAAAAACAGTCACACACAACGAAAATATTTATATTTGCACTTTGGCATACAAGACATGCGGGCCCCGACGTATGACAGCCGCCCCACTACGTCCATATACAACAGTCTCTCACTCTCGCCGTGGTGTGTGTCCCGTTAGCCGCCCTTGGTGGGTTGGCGTCCAGGTCCTTGCCCCTCAGATACAAATAACCCGAGGGAGGCCAGCACTCTCCAGTGACACGGTCGAGTATAGTGTCCAAACAAACTAGCTGCCAAAAACGATATAAGCCACGCTAAAAAGTAAAGGAAAATATTTTGAAATACATATATCATTGCGTCTTTTAACAGATCTTTCTGTTACTACAGTTCGTAATTGGCACCTGAGAAGCACAATCACTCAAAAAAAGAAACACTGAAACATAAAAAATCATGAAATCCACCGAGTCTGCTGCAAAGTAATCACAGAGCAAGAGAAAGAAACCATACAAGAAAAGAAAAAATACAAATATAGTGTTCACTTCTATATCCATTCACTCGGTAAAGGACATAGTTTGCTGACTGGTCTTTCGAAAACCCCTTGTGTTGTACAAATAGTGGCCACTCGCACCATTCCATCGCACCTCCTTCAGTGATGGCCAGCTTCCAGCATAAGGGTGGAAGGCTATCTTCCCTTACTTCGACCAATGCGCCAGGCTGCACATTCTGACCGGGGGTCATCCACTTAGCCCGCTGCTGCAGATGATATTGGTACTCAGATGACCAGTGGCGCCAAAAATCTGGAACCCTTGCTGCAGCCATTCCCACCTTGTGAGCAAGCTCAGTTTGGCTGTACCTTTATCTGGCTGAGGGACATTTTGATAGCAGTTCCAATCAGGAAATGACCTGGGGTGAGGACTTGAGGGTCAGAAGAATTGCAAGATATTGGTGTGAGAGGCCGAGAGTTCAATCAAGCCTCAGTTTGCCAAGTCAGGGTTGTTAACTCTCAAATGTTGGACGTAAGGTTCCCATCATTTGCGGCAAGCGGTACTTGAAAGACTTCACTCCTGTTTCCCATATTCCGTCAATGTGTGGTGACGTTGGAGGAATGAAGTGTAAATCGATGCCTTCTTCATGCATGAAGCTTTTCACCAGTGTCTGCTGATAATGACTGCTCAAGAAGCTCGTAATTCATGGGGTTTCGAACTAGCCCCGAAAAAGTTTGTGCCACTGCCGCATACAAGTTCTGGCACCTGCCCCATCATGACACAAATATTCTAAGGGTCGACAGGAACCCTTCAATAGTCATGTTGCCAAATACCTCCAAATGCATTGCTCGTCTTTCCAGACACACAATCAGGGCAACATATAACTATTCCGTTAATTTGGATCGCCATGAACCAGTTTTCACATAGAATGGTCCTGTGTCATCAACCCTGTAGTTGAAGAAAGGCCTCCTTGGTAAGTCTCCCATGAACTGATGTGCAGGGTTTGCCTCTAATCGCTGACAAGTCAATCACTGATACGGAATATGCCGGACTGCATTTAGTCCGTTAGGTATCCAATATTGCTTCCTGAGAGATGTAAGCAACAGTTGACATCCAGTGTGGGAAAGACAACGATGTTCACTTTACACTGTTAGTCTTGTGGGATGATGATGTGGCAGTATCAGTTGATGCTTCTCCTCATACGTCAGATCTCAGATCAGCATTTCGTAGGCTGCCGTCGCATCGATGATAGGATGCAATGATTTGAGCTTAATAATCTTTTCTACTAGCCATCGAAAAACTGTACGAGGTTAAAGTTAGGCACGATTTTCATTTATTTTATTGTTATTGGTCTGGTGAATCTAATAAAACATGTCCCAGACGCACACCTGCAGTAGTTTCCAAGTGACGAATCCTAAATATCTCTGCACTTTCGCCATTAGGAGATATGATGGGGATGTGAATACAGTCCACAGTGCCTAAAGTGACAGAAAAACGTGATATTTGTTTAGAACCACGCTGCGTTTCCGTCAGGTTATTTTCTTTTATAGGTATTCGGATGAATTCTTTCTTCAGTCAGGCAGTGCAGGCCAATACCCTGACAACAACTCTTAAAACTGTTGCCCCATTTGTTTGAACAAATCGCCAATCACTATTTGAAAGCTTACTGTAGTGCAAAATAGTAATGTTAAAAGCAGCATGCACATTACATCCAGTGAGTGGTTTCTTTTCGTGGTTTGAGCAGATTCATATTCCCTCAACCTTAGTTCCATCAGCTGCGCAGTATATTTTTTTTCAAGCTTTAATGATTTATCACTTACTTTAGAGAAAGAGTTCGTCTTTAATCGTCTTCAGCAGACAGATCCGAATACTCGGATATCTGCAAAGTAACGGAAAGGAAACAATTTACCGTAATTCACATCGTCTAAGTTTCTTGCACACGGAATGCTGCCCAC
This sequence comes from Schistocerca gregaria, assembly GCF_023897955.1. Classification (NCBI taxonomy): domain Eukaryota; kingdom Metazoa; phylum Arthropoda; class Insecta; order Orthoptera; family Acrididae; genus Schistocerca; species Schistocerca gregaria. The sequence continues at coordinate 308,286,535 of NC_064927.1, forward strand.
CACAGTGGCTCAGAACGCTCGGAAGACGGAAAGATTGATGTGATTTCAGAACGTAGCGTTATTGTAATTACCTTTACGGCCAGAAGAGCAGAGAAAATAGTATCAAATCGAAAAAAAATCCTAGACTTGACCTGAATCTGAACACGAGCTCTGAGCTTCCGAAACAGTTCTGTGAAAGATGGTAGATAAATGACAACTTTCTAAACAACTTACAAATACGTGCTTATTTCTCCTTGATTCATCAGTGCTCATGCAGTTGCCATAGCAACTTATAACATGTCAGATAGTTCAAAAATCAACACGCGTTGCATAGTTACTACTGCTATTAGAGCCAAGACAGCACATTTATACGAAACGTTCGATCATTATTGCCTGTTGTCGATAGCAACATATACTACTGGCCATTAAAATTGCTACACCAAGAAGAAATGCAGATGATAAACTGGTATTCATTGGACAAATATATTATACTAGAAGTGACATGTGATTACATTTTCACGCAATTTGGATGCATAGATCCTGAGAAATCAGTATCCAGAACAACCACCTCTGGCCGTAATTGAGCATTGAGTCAAACAGAGCTTGGATGGCGTGTACGGGTACAGCTGCCCATGCAGCTTCAACACGATACCACAGTTCATCAAGAGTAGTGACTGGCGTATTGTGGCGAGCCAGTTGCTCGGCCACCATTGACCAGACGTTTTCAATTGGTGAGAGATCTGGCAAATGTGCTGGTCAGGGCAGCAGTCGAACATTTTCTGTATCCAGAAAGGCCCGTACAGGACCTGCAACATGCGGTCGTGCATTATCCTGCTGAAATATAGGGTTTCGCAGGGATCGAATGAAGGGTAGAGCCACGGGTCGTAACACATCTGAAATGTAACGTCCACTGTTCAGAGTGCTGTCAGTGCGAGCAAGAGGTGACCGAGACGTGTAACCAATTGCACCCCATACCATCACGCCGGGTGATACGCCAGTTGGGCGATGACGAATACACGCTTCCAATGTGCGTTCACCGCGATGTCGCCAAACACGGATGCGACCACCATGATGCTGTAAACAGAACCAGGATTCATCCGAAAAAAATGACGTGCACCCAGGTTTGTCGTTGAGTACACCATCGCAGGCGCTCCTGTCTGTGATGCAGCGCCAAGGGTAACCGCAGCCGTGGTCTCCGAGCTGATAGTCCATGCTGCTGCAAACGTCGTCGAACTGTTCGTGCAGATGGTTGTTGTCTTGCAAACGTCTCGATCTGTTGATTCAGGGATCGAGACATGGCTGCACGATCCGTTACAGCCATGCGGATAAGATGCCTGTAATCTCGACTGCTAGTAATACGAGGCTGAAGGGATACAGCACGGCGTTCCGTATTACCCTCCTGAACCCGCCGATTCCATATTCTGCTAACAGTCATTGGATTTCGACCAACGCGAACAGCAATGTCGCGATACGATAAACCGCAATCACGATATGCTACCATCCGACCTTTATCAAAGTCGGAAACGTGATGATACGCAGTTCTCCTCCTTACACGGGGCATCACAACAACTTTTCACTAGGCAACGCCGGGCAACTGCTGTTTGTGTATGAGTAATCGATTGGAAACTTTCCTCATGTCAGCACGTTGTAGGTGTCGCCACCGGCGCCAACCTTGTGTGAATGCTCTGAAAAGCTTATGATTTACATATCACAGCATCTTCTTCCTGTCGGTTAAATTTCGGGTCTGTAGCATCATCTTCGAGGTGTAGCAATTTTAATGGCCAGTAGTGTATTTAATTGTTCGCGGCAAATATTTCGAATTTTCCTGTCTTACTCTCTTGCTGAGTGACTATAAAATACCCCAAATTAATCACGTAATTTGCGAGACGTCTCCATGACTTGGTAGGAGATAAATTATTATCTGTATCCACTACGTACATAGATGATAAATCGTAATAACCTAACCTTACAGATCGAAAAAATATTTCGAGCTCCAGCAGTTTGGGAGTGGCGTAGTGGCGTTGATTTCGTATGACAGCAGATGCACTCTCGTGGTTATCCCACGCACCCTGACTGCGAAATTGTACATCTGTCTAGTGATTCGAGCTGTTGTGCTGCCATTCATGAACAGCCTTCCAGGCGGTGTTTTCCGACATGATAACGCTCGCTCACAGACCACTGTTGTTACTCAACATGCTCCACAGCGTCCTGACATGTTGCCTTGGCCTGCTCGATCACCAGATCGATAATTCTAGCGTCATTCACAACCAGCATTTAGCGTCCTGTATTGACTGACCAAGTGCAACAGGCATGGAACTGAATCCCACACACTGATATTCGGCAGCTGCGCAACAAAATGCATTCACGTTTGCAAGCTTGCAATCAACATTGTGGTGGTTAGACCGGTTATTAATGTACCAGCTTTTCACATTTACAATGGCTTATCTTGTGCTTGCATTAAACTGTGATGTTGCAATGTTAATCATTTGCATATGTTATCTAGACATATGTAATCTCGAAATTTCATTACTCTACATTAATTAATTTTTGATGCTGGAATTTTTTTCTATCAGTGTTTATTCGGCAGCGGAACTAAGAGCTACTCTAAGAGAAAAGTAATCTTTAATTTTTAAAATATTTTCCATTCTAATTGTTCTTTATGATTGTATTTATTACATTCTATTAATGTGTGCACAATGTCCTCGTTAATGAGGCAGGAATCACAGCTCTCTAGTACTAGTTGGTCTCCACAATGAAGTGACATTTTCGCAAAAGAGCCTGCCTCTGCTAGTTCATGTATTCTTTGAAAGGTCTTATAGTCTGGTAGGAAATCTTTCAGTGTACAAACGTCTGGTTTCAGATGCACTGCAATTTGCATGTCAGATGCATGTCTGCCATGTGCTGTTTAGAATATATTTTAATGTGATGTGTACACTGGTCTAACAAGAATACGGCGGGGCCGGCGTCACGCCTCTAGCTGGAAGTCATACTCAACATGCGGCTCTCCATCTGAGGTCGCTCCCGCTTGTTCGGTGTCTCCCTCTCAGAAATAGCCAATCCGATTCCTGGTGGGTGAAGGAGTGTTCAGTACACGCTGAAAACTAATCCAGTAACAATCGTAGAGTAAGGTTCCACTACTGCTTGTGTTCTCAATACTAAAAGGATTCGTACTAAGGCAACGAAGATAAACGTAAGAAAGCTTTAACTTTAAACTTCGCAGAACAAACAATATTACACAAGAACAAAATATCTTTAGAAACAAGCTTGAAGTCTGAACGCATAAAGGCAGAAACGAAGCAAACATGTAACAATAAAAAGGTGTCTTTAATTTAGAAAATAAAAAAAATCTGCCATATGTCTATATGAACTTTTTTTGCTCCTTTTTAAGTCCTCTGTCCCGTCCGTAGAGCTATTCTATATATTATTTAACACCCTGCATATGTGTGAAAGTGCCGGCCGGAGTGGTCGAGCGGTTCTAGGCGCTACAGTCTAAAACCGCGCGACCGCTACAGTCGCAGGTTCGAATCCTGCCTCGGGAATGGTTGTATGTGATGTCCTTAGGTTAGTTACGTTTAAGTAGTTCTAAGTCCTAGGGGACTGATGACCACAGAAGTTAAATCCCATAGTGCTCATAGCCATTTGAACCATTTTTTTTGTGTGAAAGTAGTACTTTCATTGTGTTATAATTTACTGATTAAAAGATGTACAAGGGTGTGCTGAAAAATAATGACTTGGAATTTTTTGTGTGTAAACTCTTAAAGCTTTTTAAATAAAACAAATGTTATCAGCGGTCTGTATTTTCATGTCTATATATTGATTTCTCAACATAGTCGCTTTGGCGATGAACACATTTCTCCCAATGAGAGACCAGTTCGTAGATAGCGCCACTGTAGAATGTGTGAATTTGTTGACAGAACCACAACCTCAACTCTGCTTGCACAGCTTCATCACTATCAAATTGAAATCCTCGAAATTTTTCTATAAGTTTGGGAAACAGGTAAAAATCGGATGGGTCAGGTTGAGACGGTACAGAGTATGATCAGTGACAGTCACCCCAAAGTGTCGGATTCTTGCAGATGTTGCAACACTCGTGCATGGTCCAGCATTGTCCAGAAGGGACGGGGAAGGAAAAGTGATGGGTATCGATTTAATTAATTAATTACTTATTCCATCAACCCGATAAAGTGGTAGGGGGGTATTTGGATAACTGGAAGCAGCTTGTGAATATCGAAAGTGGCACAAGTGAGCTGTTTCCCACCAATTCTTTTCAATCAATTAAATTAATTAATTGATTAATTTGATATGAAATGTGGTGGCATGTTCTCCAAGAGGGTTGGGAGGAGGTAGAGGTGACATGGAAAACCACTTAATCAAGCAATAGGTTAAAGACCTGTCAATCAAAAGGATGGCTTTTCCCTGTTGTTGTTGATGTTGTCTTCAGTCCTGAGACTGGTTTGATGCAGCTCTCCATGCTACTCTATCCTGTGCAAGCTTCTTCATGTCCCAGTACCTACTGCATCCTACATCCTTCTGAATCTGCTTAGTGTATTCATCTCTTGGTCTCCCTCTACGATTTTTACCCTCCACACTGCCCTCCAATGCTAAATTTGTGATCCCTTGATGCCTCAGAACATGTTCTACTAACCGATCCCTTCTTTTAGTCAAGTTGTGCCACAAACTTCTCT